>NW_020201883.1:31415-36518 GCF_001531365.2 Cynara cardunculus var. scolymus
GCCAGTCTCTAATCTTCAGTTTCATTCTTCGACGTTCGCTGAAGGATCTTTGGTGTGAGTGTTGTCTTCTTGAAGTATTGTTTGTCTCTGATGAATTTACAAAGCAAGTTCTTCAGCGATCACTAAACATACTCAGTGATGATCGCTGGAACTGAAAATACAGAGACACAAATACAACGTGAAAGGAAAAAGGGATTATCATCAAGTTACTGAGAGAGAGGATCAACATCAAATTTCTTGCGATCTTAAAAGTCATAATAATAAGAGCTATAATAACCACACACAATTGCCACCCTTATATCCAAAGGTACACCTCTCCTTGATATACCACCCTTATAACCGAAGGTACACCTCTCATTGATATGCCACCCTTATCCCATGGTACACCTCTCCTTGATATGCCACCCTTATTTCCTCATCAAAATATATGGATTAGTTCCAAACAAAGACAGACCGAAGTCACAACCGTCTTGATGAAACAACCTCCATAGTTTTATCCGCAAAATCTATAGATTAATCCCAAACGAAGACAGACCGATGTCACAACCGTCTTGAAGGAATGTCCTCCTTAGTTTTTATTCAATAATAGTTTTAAAACAGTTTTATCCTAAAAACTTTGAAACTCAAGAACAATCAGTTCTTTCAATCTTATTTCCAAACTCAAAATCTCCTTTAAATCTTTCATATAGGATATCATCCTTAAACTATTTTAATGAAGCCAAACCTTCTTTGATTTCCAAAACAGTTTTACACCCAGATTCACAAACTTGTTATAAACTCTTTAAAAACGGTTTTATCATTTATCTTCAAATCATTCATCAAACCCAACAGTTTAAGTATCATTGTTTAAAATGATTTGGTAATAAAACTCACCTTATAAGCACAAATTGGTAGATTCAAACACACAACAATTGCTTCAAACGTTCACAGAATCTCCAAATCACTTTTATGCAAATAATCTTCTCAAGAACACTTCCACCGCCACACTCTCACCCATTTTTCTCTCAAAATCTTTTTCCAAAAGTAAGATAAGATAAACGTTATCCTTTAATTCCTTTTTATGAGCTTACTAAAGGCCGTGAGTGGTTTTAATAATATAAAACTTCTTTTGGGCTGTGGGTTTATTATTTTAAAACCTACCTTACTTCATCATGAAGGTTACCTTTACTCAACCAAACATGTAATTCATTTTACATGCACCCACATATGTGAACACCTACGTATGTATGCACAGTATCACCTTTTCACATATATGCATATTTATTTATGCATTTAATTAAATAACATGCATGCCATCACGTATTTCACTTAAGCAATCACATAAAAGTTACCTTAACCCAGGTTGTCTAAAACCTGATTATCACATTATCTCCCCCTCAAAAGAATTTCGTCCTGGAATTCATTTAACCAAATAGCCAAGGGTATCGGGTTCTCATGTCAGATTCTAATTCCCACGTAGCTTCTAAACCCTTGTGATAACGCCACTGTACCTTTACCAAACTGATTTCCTTATTTCTCAACGCCCTGATTTTTCTGTCAGTCACGACTTCTGGTATTTCAACAATGTTTAGTTTACTGTCCAGTTTGATCTTTGGAAGCGGTATTGCTAAATGTGGATAGGCCAAACACTTGCGCAAATTTGACACATGAAAGGTGTTGTGAATTAGGCTGAATTCTTCCGGTAGTTCCAACTGATAAGCCACTGGACCAACCCATTTGCAAATCTTGAACGGTCCAATATACCTTGGACTAAGCTTACTTTTCTTTCCAAATCTCATAACACCCTTCCACGATGATACTTTCAACATCCCAAAATCACCTACATTGAATTCAATCAGTTTTGTCGCTTATCGGTATAACTTTTCTAATGATCCTGGGCAGTCTTTATTTTTGCCCGAATCTGTTCAATCTTTTCAAATGTTACTTGCACAATTTCGGGACCTGTCAGTTGCTTTTCACCCACCTCATTCCATACAATACTTCATACGGTGCTGCTTGGATGCTGGAGTGATAACTGTTACTGTAAGCAAATTCTATCAACGACAAGTGATCTTCCCACGATCCCCCGAAGTCAATAACTGTTACTGGATGGTTCTTTCACTTTTTCCGTCTGTTTGAGGATGATAAGTCGTACTTAACCGAATTTGTGATCCCAAAGCTCTTTGCAGACTTTCCCAAAACTTCGATGTAAAACAACTATCTCTATCAGAAATGATGGATAGTGGAACACCGTGTCTGGTTACGATTTCCTTGATATAGATCTGAGCCAACCTTTCTAAAGAATAAGTTTGTTGCATCGGTAGGAAACGCAGACTTTGATAGTGGATCCACAATTACCCAAATTGCATCAAAACCTTTCGGGGTTCGGGGTAATTTCATGACAAAGTCCATCGTAATATGATCCCATTTCCAGACTGGTATTTCCAACGATTGCATATATCCGTAAGGTCTCTGGTGCTCAATCTTAACTTACAGACAGGTTATGCATCGTTCTTCGTATTTTTGCTATATCTTTCTTTAATCCTTTCCACCGATAGAAGAATTTCAAATCCTTGTACATCTTATTGGTGCCTGGAGGGATAGAGTAGCGAGACTTGTGACTTTCATTCAAAATGGCTTCCCGTGAGTTCCCATATCTTGGTACCCAAATCCGTCCTTGGAAGCATAAGATTCCTTCATCATTCGATTCCATGATGGAAATCATTTTACCCACTTTTTCTGATTTCATATATTCTTCCTTTACAGCCTCTTTCTGATAGTTCAAAATCTCTTGGTGAAGATCAGGAGTTAAGTTTATTCTCATTGCTGTAGCTTTGATAGTTCCACTTCTTTCTTTTCTCCTTAACACGTTGGCTACCACGTTGGCTTTTCCCTGGTGATAGAGAATTTCACAATCATAGTCATTAACAAGTTCAATCCATCGACGCTGCCTCATATTTAATTCCTTCTGATTGAACAAGTGTTGTAAGCTCTTGTG
This sequence comes from Cynara cardunculus var. scolymus, assembly GCF_001531365.2. Classification (NCBI taxonomy): domain Eukaryota; kingdom Viridiplantae; phylum Streptophyta; class Magnoliopsida; order Asterales; family Asteraceae; genus Cynara; species Cynara cardunculus. Next base: position 34,393 of record NW_020201883.1, read on the forward strand.
ATCGGTATAAATCTGGCATTTGTTTCCCAAGAGGTAATGTCTCCATATCTTTAATGCAAAAACTACCACTGCCAATTCCATATCATGAGTCGGATATTGCTTTTCATGATCCTTCAGTTACCGAGATGCGTATGATATGACTTTTCCTCTTTGGATCAAGACACAACCCAAACCTTGTTTTGAAGCATCATTGTATATGCCAAAATCTTCTGTTCCATTTGGTAAAGATAATATAGGAGCACTGCAAAGATGATCCTTCAGTAACTGAAAGGATTTCTGCTGTTCTTTTTCCTATCGAAACTTAACATTTTTCCGAGTTAATTTGGTCAAAGGCACGACTATTTTGGAAAAATCTTGAATAAATTTACGGTAATAACCTACCAATCCCAAAAAGCTTCGGACTTCATATGGTGTCTTTGGTGACTCCCATTTTGCCACTACCTCAATCTTTGCCGGATCCACTTTTACCCTTGCCTCTGATGTAACATGCCCAAGGAACTGAACTTCTCTTAACCAAAATTCACATTTTGACAACTTTGCGTACAACTTTTCTCTTTTCAAAAGTTCGAGTATGAATCAAAGGTGTTATGCATGCTCTTCTTTGGTTCTAGAGTATATAAGAATATCATCAATAAATACGATAACGAATTTATCAAGATATTCTTTGCATAATCGATTAATCAAATCCGTAAAAGCTGCAGGTGCGTTAGTTAAACCGAATGGCATAACTAGGAATTCGTGATGTCCATACCTGGTTCAAAAAGCAATTTTAGCAATATCTCCCTCTTTAATTTTCACCTGATGATAACCTGATCTTAGATCAATCTTCGAGAAATAACTAGCTCCCACTAGTTGATCAAATAAATCATCAATTTTTGGCAATGAGTACTTGTTCTTGATTGTCAGCTTGTTTAGTTCTCGGTAATCAATACACATGCGCATAGAACCATCTTTCTTTTTCACAAACATAACTGGAGCTCCCCACGGTGAAGTACTAGGTTTGATGAATCCTTTATCGAGCAAGTCTTTCAACTGTGTAACTAATTCTTTTAATTCAGACAGAGCTAATCGGTATGGTGCTTTGGCTACTGGTGTTGCTCCGGGTATCAGATCAATCCCAAATTCAATAACTCTCTTTGGCGGTAATCCAGATAGGTATTTTGGAAAGACTTCTGGTTATTCACTCACAATTGGGATCACTTCTTGCTTCCCCTTTTCTTTCTTAGCATCAATTGCATAGGCTAGAAACCCATGACATTTCTTTCGAATACACTTTCTGGCTTTCATCACAATTAATAGACCGGTATGATGATTTTGATAATCACCATATATAACAACTGTCCATCTGTCTGGAAATATTATTCTGATCATATTTTTATTACAAACAATATTGGCCTGATTTTCTGCCAACCAATTCATCCCTACCACTATATCAAACTCTTTCATCGGCATGGGAAACAAGCTGATTAGTAGTTCACACCCCTCAATCATAATAGTACAGTTATCGAACACATAATCCACAGATACTTGACAATTAGCAGTATCAACTACTAACTTATCATAAAGTGGCACAAAATTCATGCAAGCACATAGAGCAAAGAATGGGGATACAAACTAGAAGTTTGCACCCGAATCAGACAACAAATTGGATACTTGTTTCTTTCTCTTGTTTGACACAAGTCGCGAATATAGAAGTATTCTTTTACAGTGAAATAAGTTGGGAADAAGTTGTTAATAATAGATTACCTAGAGAAATAGGTAAAAGAAATTTCCATCCAAGATTTAATAATTGGTCCATTCTCAGCCTCGGTAAAGTCCATCTTGTTGCGATAGGAATGAACAAGAACAAATAAGTTTTAGSTAATGTAATAAAGATACCAATTATTGTTCCAAAGACTCTATATAAAAAATATATTCTATATTATAAATTATTTGACAAAAACTGTTAAAAACCACTTTTTATGCGTAAAGTACTGTTTATTAATGCATATTACTTAAAACTCAAGATTACAAGTAAATTGTACGTAAGTACAACTTATTAGAGCTCCATATATGAATTCGTGTAACTTAGTGCAGATAAACACAATCAAATACAGAATAAACATCTAATTTTAAATATAAAAAAT
>NW_020201883.1:36680-50194 GCF_001531365.2 Cynara cardunculus var. scolymus
TAATTATAATTTAGATTTTTTATATTTAAAATAAGATGTTTATCTTGTATTTGATTATGTTTATCTGCAATTAGTTACACGAATTCAGATATGGAGCTTTAACAAGTTGTACTAACGCACAATCTACTTGTAATCTTGAGTTTTAAGTAATATGCATTAATAAACAGTACTTTACGCATAAAAAGTAATTTTTAATAGTTTTTGTCAAATGCTTTATAATATAGTATAGATTATTTTTTTATAATTTAATTTAAGTTTAATAATGAAACATATCAATATGTAAATCCATATTCTGTTTGTGTCCATCGGACCTCTGGTTCAAAAGACCAGACTTAGAAAATATTTCAAAAGAAAGCAGGACCAGAGCTCATCTGATTCCTCTACCAGAGCTTCTGGTTAAGCCAACCAGAGCCTCTTACTCAAGTAAAAATCCCAAAACGTTCATAGACCAACACCATAGATAGTAAAATAGCTTTCCCAAGTCTAAAAACACATTTTAAAAGGATCTTGTATGACCAGAACTCTGGTTCTACTAGCCAGAGCTTCTGGCCCAAAATGCAAGACGAACCAGAGCCGCTTTGGTCTATCTTCCTTTGTACATAAAATCTTTGAAAATTCTTTTAAAGTATAATTTTGACACAGAGTTCTTATCTAATAGATATAGAGCCTTTGGTTTAAATAAAAGCTTTGCAAAAGACTTGTAACAATTTCCTTCTTTATCGAGAACCCTCTGGTTCTATTGTGAGGACCAACCATAGCCTCTTTGGTTCCTTTCAAGGAACAACTAGAGCTTCTCTAGTTCCTCATAAAATGAACACTCTGTTCCAAAACATACTTTATCCAAAACCATTGACCATAGGCCAAGTTTTCTCCTTCTCAATAACATCAATATTATTATTTCTAATAAGAGCAACATCTCCGAGCCCTCAAATCACAAAGAAGTAAGAACTCAAATCTCTTGCAATCTTAAAAGTCATAATAGCAAGAGCTATAATAACCACACACAATTGCCACCCTTATATCCAAAGGTACACCTCTCCTTGATATGCCACCCTTATAACCGATAGTACACCTCTCCTTGATATACCATATTTATCCCATGGTACACCTCTCCTTGATATGTCACCCTTATTTTCTCATCAAAATCTATGGATTAGTTCCAAACGAAGACAGACCGAAGTCACAACCATCTTGATGAAACAACCTCCATAGTTTTATCCACAAAATCTATAGATTAATCCCAAACGAAGACAGACCGAAGTCACAACCGTCTTGAAGGAATGTCCTCTACAGTTTTTATCCAATAATAGTTTCAAAACAGTTTTATCTTAAAAACTTTGAAACTCAAAAACAATCAGTTCTTTCAATCTTATTTCCAAACTCAAAATCTCCTTTAAATCCTTCAAATAGGATATCATTCTTAAGCTGTTTTAAAGAAGCAAAACCTTCTTTGATTTCAAAACCAGTTTTACACCTAGATTCACAAACTTGTTATAAACTCTTCAAAAACGGTTTTAAAGAAGGCCCCAAAATATCTTTACGATTCTCATGAAAGGGGGTCTGCTAAATTTGACATTCAGTCTGTTCGTGAAATATTCGTTAAATCGGAATCTGAATCGCTTATTCTTAATAAAAGTGATAATGATAAATCTGATGAAGAAATTTCAAATAAAACAAATTTTAAATCAATTAGTCTAAAATACGATCTAAATTCAAGCTATAAAACTAGAGAAATTCCTTTTTCACATACAGAGCTTGAATCATTGTATCCATCTGAATCTTCAAAACCAAAATCTTCATCCATTTTTGAATCATTGTCCGAGAAGTTTGACAAACTTTCTAAGTTTGTTGAAAATTTGACTCTAGAGGTGTTTGAAAATATTTTAAATGAGCCAGACTCGGATTCTGAAGTTGAGGAGGTTCATGATACTGATAAGAATGAAGAAGTCACTGTGCAGAATTGGACTATGCATTCTAATCTTAAATATGATTCAACTGCTAAAATATCTGCTTTAAAGAAACAAATCTCTGAGCTTGAAGAACATAAGATTGAAAAAGATTTATATCTTGGTTCTCAAAATGATTTTCTGATTAAATCTTGTGATTTTGAAAAAACAAATTTTAGAGTTAACCATGCGCTTGGTTTGCAAAGACAAACTACATGTGTCTAACTTAGAAAAGATTTCAGTTCTTCAAAGTGAACCAAGTTCTTCTTTTGATGACCGAACTCAGCTAATGAATAAAATCATCAAGCTTGAGGAGGACATCAAAACTTTTTCAAGCTCAGTAGATAAAATTTCAAATGATGTTCAGATTGTTTCTAAATCAGAATCCTCTGATATTGATATTTTAAAATCTTTCAAATTTCATTTTTGAAAAAAGAGAATCTTCAGGCGTTAAATAAAAAATTGATTCTAAGATTTCTCCTAATTCTAAGCAAAAAGTTAAAACTGAGTGTTTATTTGTCAAGCCTTCTACTAATTCAAAATCTCTTTCTGTGACAGAATTAAAAAAGTCTGGCAAAGATTGCAAGAAAAGATCTTCACAGAAGAAATTCATAAATGTTTCCAATATTTCTTCTTCTATAAAGTATTTGATTGTCAATAAAGATAGTTGCAATTGTACTTCTATGAAATCAAAGTGTAATATGTGGCTAAAAATCATGTACATTGCAATTTTTGTCAATAAAGATAGTTGCAATAATTTCTATCATCTAGATCTTTTATCTGTGGCTAAAAATCATGTACATTGCAATTTTTGTGGCTCAAACTCTCTTGCTATCAATGCTAAGTGCATAAAGATTTTGACATCAAAGGACACTAACTCTAAATCTGAAATTTCACAAAAATCCAAAGTTTTCAATAGTCCTCCAGTTTATAACAGAAAAAAATGCTTTAAAGAAAAAATTTCAAAAGAAAGAGGAACCATATGTTGTTTATGTGAAGTTTGTGTGTAAATGGGTTCCGAAGCAAAGGTATGAATGGTGCGTTAGAGCTATATCTACTAATATTCCTGATGCTAACCCAAGTGTTCCAAAGTGATTTTTGTGCAGACTTCTAGATACTTTAGTCTAGAACCCGGTCTTCAATGTTGCAGACTTTTAGACAAATCAGTCTAGAACTCGGAATTCAGTAATTTAACTTCTAAACAATTCAGTTTAGCACATGTTCTTTCGTATTGTGACTTCTGAACATGACAGTTCAGGACTCAAGCTACAATATTAGAAATACTAATGCTTATCCTCCACTTTGTACACAAGACAAGAGATCATCCTTTGTACATGTCAAGGGGGAGTTTCTACAATGATCTAATTTGTTTGTGTACGAGTTGAATTCAAGGGGGAGCATTACAATTATCATTTCATTTCTAATATGATTTTAACAGGTATAAATTTATAATCCTACTCTTCGTATGCATAGAATAAGGAGTTCTATGTTTATAGAATTGTTTTCATAAATGTTCAAACCACTTCTTTGAACTTAAACGTTTTTCATTTCTTAGAAGTGTGAACTTTTAAATATTTTGTTTTTAATCCTTTTTGGGAACGAGTATAATTTCTGAACAAGTATTTCATTGAGATTATACTTGCGTATTTTCTCTTCGTACATGTGAGTCCCACAATACGATCAATCTTCATAAACATCTAATAATCCATGGAAATCTTAATATGAACTTTAAGAACACAATAGAAGGAGTAGAGAGAAAAAGTCAATTCAGTCAAACTCTATAAAACCCTCAAAGTTTACGTATGATTACAATTGAGCTCCCTTCTTCCTACAATTCACTAAAAAACAAATGCTATTTATAGGGTCAAACATTGAAGCCTCTAGTCAAAGTCAACAATTCCAAACAAAGTCAAACACGCTAAAATACAAATATTTATCTTTCAAGACGAATACAATTTATCACTAAAATTCAATCMTAACATTCTCCCCCTTTGTATTCAGGCTTGAAAGAATTTGCATGCTTTGAATCTCTTTTGAAGTTTGACGCTTTAAGCTCTTTATGACAACCTGAAATCTTCAAAACAAACTTCTAACATTCTCTGCTTTAAGATCTTCAGATAAACTTTTGTTGAGTAAATCTTTCTACATTCTCCCCCTCGAATGTAGAACAAAACGATCTTCTCTTTTCACAAAGAAGAACAATAACAGTAACAGTCTTCAGCAATAATCTTCATAATATGATCTTCAAAGAACTTCTTCAGATAAACATTCTCTAACATTCTCCCCATTAAAGAATTTCTTCAAATAAAAATTTACAAACATTCTCCCCAAAATTAACATTCTCCTTTTTGAGAAATCTCTTTCAGTAAACTTTTGTAAAGATAATCTTCACATTCTATTTCTCTTCAAACATTGTAGCATAGGAATAATCTTCAGTCAATGCATTCACACTCCTTTGAGTCTTTTTGCCGGTTCTTTATTAGGATAACCGGATCCTTGTTATCACCTGAGGTAATTAATACGTGATTATCTGTTAAATGATTTCATGATAGCATGATAAATTGTTATATTTGATCATGCAAGTATGTGAATTTTTATGCATAGGAATTATATGCATAATATGGATGCATGTATGAGTTTGGATGTATGTAATGCATGAAATATGAAATACATGTATGTATGGGTGGTGTTGTGCATGAATATCATGCATGAGGTATTTGTGGTGTATGTATGCATGCATGGAAAGGGTGGTTTGGCCGCCGTACTTTTTTAGAAAGGTATAAAATGGGAGGTTAAGCCTCCATTGCATTCTTCTAGCTATTTTGATAAAATTGTGCGATTTAGAAGAGAGTGTTGACTGGATTGTTTCTTGACTGGAATCCAAGTTGATTTTCAAGAGATTGGTTTTCAAAAGGAATTCAAAGGTGAGTGGTTTAAATGATTTAAATCCTTTTGAATTGTATAATTGTTTATATAACTTTTTCATCCGATTTATGTGTAAACCGGACAAAGGGTTGAGCGGTTTAAGGTTAAAACCGGACACATGTTGTCCGGTATAGCCTTAAACCGAACACAGTATCATGCGATGTAAAGTGTTAGTGGGATTTGAGAAATATAAATTGGTTAAGAATATTGAACGAAGAAGTAGGAATACGGCCAAGAGGTGACCAGTTTATTTAAATCAGACAAAGTCTTAAGTATGTGTTGTCCGGATTGATAAATCGGACAAGGCTTTAAGAGTTGATCAGATTAGTAAATCGGACAAGGACTTGTGTTGTCCGGATTGGTAAATCGGACAAGTTGTATAAGTGTTGACCAGATTGGTTAAACCGGCCAAGGCTTGACCGGAGATGAAGTCCAGCCAAGTCTGTATTGACCAGATTTGTGCATTAATTATATATTATTCATATAATCATTATTTTGATATTCTTTTAAAACGAATGGAAATTTTTGATAAAGATAATTTTGAACTGGTAATATTCCATTGGAACATTTATAACAGCGGTCTGTTTTTATTTGGAATTGTTTTGTGAAATATTTTGATGAGGAAATAAGGGTGACATATCAAGGAGAGGTGTACCATGGGATAAGGGTGGCATATGAAGGAGACGTGTACCATGGGATAAGGGTGGCATATCAAGGAGAGGTGTACCTTTGGATATAAGGGTGTCATTTGTATGTGTAATGTGTAATATAACTCTTACTATTATATCCTTTAAGATTATCGTGGTCTGAAATCTTTATTTCTTTGTGATTTAAAGGTTTAGGATCAGGGTTCTTATTGGAAATCATTGTCTGGATGTTATTGAGGAGAAAATAACAGGTTTGGCCTGAAACTTTGAATAAACCTTGTTTAATTAAAAAGGTTTAAAAGTGGCATTCTGATAAACCTAGTTAGTACAAACCTATTTGGGTTTAGATGTACTATCTGAAAGTAGAAAGTTTGGCTTGAAAAGTGGAAAGGTACTGATAATTATGTTCTTACTTGTTCATATATTTGTTATATATATGAAAAGTTGTTTTACATAAAGTTTTGGTGATTTTCACCCTGCAAAGACATTAAAAAGGATCTCACTAGACCTTTCGGTCTAACCCTCGTTTTGTGATTTTAAATATGTATTGCAGGAGGTACAGACGGTAAGGGAAAAGGGAAAATGTGATAATTTCCTATATGCATATCTGCATGAAGATTTGTCTATGATATGTATAGTTTTGGTAGATGAAAGTTGAATAGTACAAGAATTATATTTTGAAATTTTGGACCATGTATTCTGTAAATGGTAGATTCTTGTACTAAGGGACCAATGTGGTGTATAAACATGTATTTCTTATCTATGAAGTATGTGTTACATGCAATGTATGGTATGGGGTGTTACATTTATCTTTATATCATACTCCCCCTTGATCTCTATATCATACTCCCCTTATATAATTTAGAATTGATTATTTCATTCATTATATCATACTCTCCCTTATGATGAAATGAGAATCATTAGCATCATACATTAGAATGAACGAAATTTTCAGCAAAAGCCGTCAATTCATAAAATTGTAAGCAGATCTTTTCAAATCCACTTTTATAATCTTTTCAGATTTATAAACATGAGAAAGTAACCAATTTCAAGTTATGAAATTGTTTTCAATCTTATAAAAATATTGGCCTGTGAATATAACAGATATATTCAGTACAATGAATGTACTTCATATATGAGACTTTTTGAGGTTTATCGCACCAGGACTTCCATTCAATCATCGATAGCTTAATAATAGCATATCTATGAATGTTTCGGCAAAATAATAAATAAATTGCAAAATTTGTGTAGTGTAGAAAAAATAAAGCAACGTATGCTTCTGTTTAGGCTCAAAAAGTTAAACCGTGTGGACTACACAAATTTATCAGACTCAATTCGTGATCAAAGAGACTTGAAGGGGGGGGACATATATCCTTCTTTTTCAATATCAAATTTTCTTCGAATCAGAAATTGATAGATTGTGAGTTGCATGCCCCAAGTGTTATTGAAACACTTATCTGTTAAGAGATAAATGAGTAGCTGGTGGGGTTGTGACAAGAATTGGCTTGGGCTTTGCCTTTTTCAATATTAGTCTCGAAAGAATTGAGAACTAATAGATTTCGTGGTTTGCCCGAAATTTAGAGGTTAAGAACAGGATTCTTGTAGTCTTTTAATCCTGACACAACTCTCGTCAATTCTTTTGGCTCACAACAACTACCCCTCTCTTTTTCATTTTAAGCTCTGCACACAAACCYTTTTTGAGTTTAAGCTCACTCAGATATGGTTGCCCTCATGGGTAGGTCGGTCGGTTTTGACATCCCATTGAGGTATTTCTGTAAAACACTCAGTCCCTCCTAAAATTACAGTATGAACAATTAATCACAAACAGTTGATCAAAATATTATTACTATAAAGCACAATGATCAAATAAAAATTGATCAAGATATAGCATTTAAGCACAATTAATCAAGGAGTGATGTACAAAAATCAGATTATTCAGAATATGAGAGAAATATATAAAGATTTGTAATTACAAGTTTACAGATTCTGATATTCAAAGAATAATGAAAGGTGTATCAATCAAAGAAAGAAATATCAGAAAAACAACTTTGATTACAAACGAGTGTATTATCACCGAAAATGATTTTATATAAGGCACGTGATAATAACAGGTTGAAGAATAGCTGAAACAGATATTGGAATTATGTACGATGAGAAATTATGCAAGTAAAATCTTAGGAAATAGTTGCTCAGAAAATGTACTCGTTTTCACATATCAACTCAATTTCTGAAAACATTTATTAAAGATTTCTAGAGACTCTCGCTAGAAAATAGATTTAAGTAATATTTCGTTTTACCTCAAAATAATAAAAAATGAAAACATTTTGGCACGGGTGCTGAACTGAGTTGTTCAGAAGCCATAATCATTAAAGCACGGGTCCTGAACTGATGTATTCAGAAACCACAATTGTTTCAGCGCGAGTCCTAAACTGAGTGTTTAGAAACCTCAATTGGACAGAATATAAACTCCCCCTGTATTTGTGCATCATAAGCATGATTTTCTGATCAGCGCAGTAATGACACACCAGTAAAATCAGATCAAACAGATTTTGGTACCCAGACAAACTTGGGTCCTGTTTTGTTAGTATCAGGTTGAGGAATATTGTAACTGCCAAACCATCTGTTCTTATTAGATGTATTCTTTTTAGCACTTTTAACAGGTTGATCATATATACAATAGGATCCATACTAGTTGTTATCATACCAGTTATAATTATTCCAGCTCTTCTAATAGCTGTTGTCTCCATATCATCTGTTGTATCTTTTCTTGTTGACAAAGTCAGTGGTTTTGCATGTGAAGCACATGATTCTTCTCTTGCTAAGATTGATTAGATCATTAGTGGATCTCACAATACAAGGAAGAACAGGGTTAGTAACAACAGAGTTACGAGACGAAACAGAATCAACTTTATTAACCCGAACATTTTTAACTTTTGAAGAATAATTGGGTGATCTGATGACATAGTTCTTAGAAATAGTTGATTTAGGGCTGCTTGAATAACTGTTAGATTTGGAACAGTCATAAAAGCTGGTTTTACACTGTGATGGAGAACTAGTTGAGCTTTGAGCATATGAAAAGTCTTATACTTTCTTTAATAACTGGTCTTTTTCATCAGCAACTAAATCATACTTCTTTTTAAGCTTAGTTCTCATGTTCAATTCAGTTTCAAGTTTTGTCTTAAGATCAGACAATTTCTTTGAAGTATCCAGAAGTTTACCTTCTAATTCCTTCTTCAACTTCTCAAACATTTTCCTTTCTTTCTCAAACTTCTTTTTGTCTTCATCTAAACTGCTCTTATCATTTTCAGAAGCAATGTCGAGCCATTTCTTCTTTTCGGCAAGCTCTTTGGCAATTGCTGCTTTTTTTCTTAACAATGTTTTTCTTTTCAATAGCAAACAATCTTTTCTCTTCATCCAGTGCTTTTTGCTTTTGAGCAATGCTGTTAGAAAATTCCAGATTCTTGCTCAGACATTCTTCTCTAATATTTTTCTTCTCTTTATCAACCTTTGCACGTTCCAAGATGATAAGCTGTTCAAAATCAGAGATTTGATTTAATAGCATTTTAGCATTCAGCTCCAATGAGTTAATCTTGTTCTCAAAAGATATACGTCCAATATCAAATCGTTTCTTCACTTCAATCATTCTCTTCTTCTCATTTTCCATTTCTTTCCTTTTAGCATTTAAAAATTTCTCAGCTTCTAAAACCTTATTTCTCTCTTGATCCAGTAATTTCCTTACATAGCGCAATTCACTTTCAGCTTCATGGAGTTTCACTGTGAAATCTTCAGTATCTTTAATTTTCTTCTCTGGAGAGTTCCTCTCAGCATGCAGTTTAGATTCAGTTATACGAAGTTTATTGAATAAATCTTGTTTTATCTTGTTAAAAGTCCTTATTTCATCATCTAACTCTTTCCTTGCAGCATCTAAGGTTTTCTCAAGTTTGCTAATCGTTCTCAACTTGTTCTATGGCTTCTTTATGCTTCTTTTGTAAGTCTTTAATGAATTCCTTATTTGCATGATTTTCATAAAACACTTCCAAATATTTTTCTTTTTGTTCTTTCAGTTCATTCTCCAATTTAGAAATTTTTTCTTTCAGCTTCTTATTCTCCTTCTCAAAGAATGATGCCATTTTAAGTTAAATGATTGATCAAATGAATCTATGCAGTATATGAAATCAGACACAGAAATCACAATTCAAAAAATATCCTTCAACTAAAATAGAAGACTCAAAAATCTCAAAAACTGTTCAGAAATCAGAAAATCAGTGAAAACAGTCAAAAATCAGTAAAAACAGGCAAAAACTGTTAAAACTGTTCAAAACAATTCACACAATCAAAAGTGAGCTCAAAACAGTTAAATTTCTCAAAAAGTAATTTTGATGAAAACATATAAAATCGATGAAAACCAGATAAGACTGAAAAAAATGAGAAAAATGAAATCTGGATAATTGGTTTTGAAAATATCAACATTTGACAAAATAAGTCTCAAATTCGACACGACCAGAGCCGCTGGTTTCACACCACACTTAGAATATAATTCTACATTTAGGACCAGAGCCCCTCTGGTCTCTCCAGAGCTTCTGGTCTTCACAACCAGAGCCTCTGGTTGAACCAACTAGACTTAGAAAATATTTCAAAACCTTTTCAAAACCTAAGACCAGAGCCTCTCTGGGTTCTCTTCCAGAGCTTCTGGTCTTCACGACCAGAGCCTCTGGTTGAACCAACCAGACTTGGAAAATATTTCAAAACAGGACCAGAGCCCCTCTTGTCTCTCTTTCAGAGCTTCTGCTCTTCATGACCAGAGCCTCTGGTTGTGTACTAACCAAAACTTCACTCATATAATTTCTCAAAAATGGTTTTTAGATAAACTCTCAATGAATAAGATAGTCTTTTTCATAAAACAAACAATTATAAAAAGTTCATGTTCGACCAGAGCCTCTGGTTGAACTAACCAGAGCTTCTGGTTCAAAAGACATGACCAACCAGAGCCCCTCTGGTTCAACACTTAACCAGAGCTTCTTTGGTCTGTTTTTCATAAAAGATTCTAAGTATAAAACTCCTTTTCTTAAAACTTCAAAAGCATGATTTTGACATAGAAGCTCTTATCAAAAGATACAAAACCTTTAATCCAAATAAAACCTTTAGTAAAAACTTGCTCATCCTTTAAATCAATAACCAAAATCCTCTGGCCCAATAATGAGAACCAACCAGAGCTCCTCTGGTTCCTCATGAAAATATTCATTTTAAAACAATTAATAAAAGCACTAAGCTTGCTTCTCAAATATATAAAGCTTATTTTCCAAACTCATAAATTCATAAAAGATTTTGCAAAATGAATTAGTATCCAGTATCCTTTGATTCTATTATGAGGGTAATCAGAGCCCCTCTGGTCCTTGCAAGGTATAACCAGAGCTCCTCTGTTTCCTCATAATCAATGCTTTTACCCAAAGCATCAACAGTCACGAATTATATTATCTCCAATACCATCACATCATTACCATCATTTATACTAAAGACAACATCTCTAAATCCTCAAATCACCAAGAAGTGAGAACTCCAATATGTTGTAACTCTAATAGTTATCATGGTAAGAGTTAGGCGATGCCGAGAACGTCCCACCTTATACCCTCCAGATTATCTCTTTTACATGATGTTCCATCCTTATATCCTCCTGCTCATTAATATGAAGTAGTTCATCCAAAGACAGACCTCAGTTACCTGTCAGAGTGAACCTGTTCATAATCCTCAAACCAAATCATGGTTCCAACATAGGTTTATACTCAAAACCTTTTATTCTCAAGAACAATCTGTTCCCCAAAACAGTTTAAAACTCTTGTTTTTCTATAAACTCTTTCAAACTATTTTAAAAACCCGGATACTGTTTAATTCTCTCGAAAATAGTTCCAACAATAGATTCAAACAACAACTTCTCAAGGTTGTTGAAGAACACAAATCTGTTTCATATTTATCAAAACCAGATTCCAAAATAACATCATCATAAAACTGTTAAAAATAGTTTATTATCTTAACTTCAAAACCAATATCAAACTCAACAGTTGATAATCAATGGTAGTTTAAAAACTCACTTAGATCCTCAAAGCAGAATCATAAACCAAACTGTTTAAAACATTAATCAGCATCCTTTTTACCCAGAAACAGATTCGAAACAGTAACAGCTTATCTGCAGTTTAAAACAGTATAACATCTTTGAAATTCAGATTCAACAATTAAGCCACAAATACATAAAGAAATCAGTTTCAAAACTACTCACAGTTTATAAGCGACGGTAGTTTAAAAACTCACCTTATCAAACAGCTTTCTTGATAAAAATCACACATCAAAAGCTTTATTCTTAACACAGAATCTTCAAGAACACCTTAACTCACACACATGTTCTTTTCTAAGAGAGTGACAGTGATAAGGATAACCTTATCAAACTCTTCTTTAAATACTCTCACCTAGGCGGTGGAGGATTTTAATAATAAAACTTCAAAGGCGGTGTAATCTTTTGTCCAATAGAAATAACTTTGGGCSGTGGATTTTGCATTATAAAATTCATGATTTCTTAACCATGAAGATATAAGTTTTTCAATAATAAAATAATGATTCCACCCGAATCATTTAAACACAATAAATACCATCTCAGGTATGCTTCACACCACATGTATACATGTATAAATCATTTATGGCATGTCATCTTTTCACATATATGCATGCACAATATCACGTTCACATATATAGTTCATGCATTTCTACTTTGGTATGCATATTTCACGTAATTCGCATAATAAACATGTATAAATTACCTCAATCCCAGGTTGTCTCTGTTGGATCTTAAATTCAACTTTGATATTGATCTAATACTCTAGAAAAGCTCTTGAACAATGAAGTGCAGCAGAAGTAATAATAAGAGCAAAACAGAGTATTAAGAACACACAGTATTGATGAAGAAGAAKATGAATGCAGGAGAATTGCTTCAAAGGTTTTTCAATTGATTCAATTGAAAAATTAGACGATTATAATACTGGAAGCACCAGATTACAAAGATCCTATCCACTATTTATACTAGTTCCTAACGACCTTAGAGACCAGATCTTGACACATGTCTTCATTTGAGCCGTCCAAATAAAGTCGATAATTCCCTAGTCACGTGAGAAGCACATGCGGCTAACAACCTTCGTAAACTGATGGAATAGAAACCTCACAGAAGACGAAATCCGCAGACCCTCTGGGAGCCATCTCAGAGGCTCTGTTGTAATTGACTTGTTCTATTTGACAGAGGACTATTTTACAGAACCTCTGTTAGCTCTCATATTTCATTTAATGTAAAAGTATGAAAAAGTATTACTGCAAGTGTTGACAGAAGGGTTCTACCACAGAAGACCACAGAGGACCAACAACAGAAGATGATCATTCGTACWAGTCAAGATTGACAGAACCTCTGTTGTCTCTCACAGAGGTTCTGGAAAATGGTCCTCTGTTATCAAGTGCTTACAAGTCATATCCAGCAGAGCCTCTGGGATGACTCACAGAGGGTCTGCAGATTATCTTCTATGAAGAACCACTTCTCACTACTATACTTAGGACTGTTAGCTACACGTGCTTATCACGTGACTATGTTTGTAATCTGCTTTATTTGAACGGCTTAGATCATCTCACTTGTCTAGGTCATGTCAGAAAAGCCGTTAGGAACTAGTATAAATAGCAGCTTAGGCCTTTGTAATTCGGTGTGCTTCCATATTGTAATTCTCAATATTTTCAATCAATTGAAAATCATTTGAAGCTATTCTCTCGTGTTCTTCATATTCATCATCTGTGTTCTTGATTGATTACTTACTCTGTTTGTTCATATATTGTTTCCGTTGCACTGTTATTGTCTAAAAGATCATCCAGAGTATTTGATTAATATCATTAGCTGAATCTAAAGGTCCTAACAATTGGTATCAGAGCAGGAATCAAATTCTAATTTGATCTATTCTGTTCTTGGTATTAATCT
>NW_020201884.1:0-5767 GCF_001531365.2 Cynara cardunculus var. scolymus
ATTGTTTAGATAGGTTTTTATTACCTTATCTTCCCGCAAACAATCTTGTAAAATCTGTATTGATCTTCTTTATCAATATATATTTTAAATTTGAAAATATTGTGTTTGTATTCATCCCCCTTTCTACAAACTATTTTACTATTCTTGTAAACCCTCAAGGGACAAACAAGTGGTATCATAGCAGAGCTTTCTTCTCTCTCTTTCTGTTTAGTTGTTTTCAGTATTTGATTATCTCTTTTCTTAGATAACTTTATCGCTTACAAATGGCTTTACAAATTACAAACACACACGCACACAAGACAATGGCTCTCTTACCAAACCTCCCTGGTTTGTCCGTGACAATTTTAGTCTCTAGAAGAACCGGATGTTCCTCTTTCTTGAAGGTGTGGATCTTGAAATTCCACATTATATAGAAAATGAACCATATATTCCATTTGCTATTGCTCTAGCTGTTCCAGCAACAGCTACGACTGCCGCAATTCCTGAACAGCAGATTCCAAAGCTCCCACATCAATGGAGCGATGAAGACAAGAAGAAACTAGCTATAGACACGCGTGCTCGGTCTATTATAGTTATGTCTCTTCCTGATGAGATTTATCACTCAGTGACAAAACTCAAATCCTCTAAATCCATGTGAGACACACTTTGTGTCCAATATGAAGGAACCACTCAGGTTCAAGAGACCAGAAAGAATAATCTAGTAAGACAGTACGAAAGCTTTCTCTGTGGAAAGTCTGAGACACTGTCAGAAGTACATCAAAGATTTAACTGCCTTCTTATTGATCTTAGGGATGTCGGTAGGGAATATTCAAATTCAATAACTTTAACCAAGTTTCTAGAATGCCTTCCTGAGTCTTGGGACACCTTTTCCATGTGTCTCAAGATGTCCAATGATATGTCCACTCTTTCTCTTTCTACTTTATACGGGATTCTGCTTAACCATGAGCAATCTCGTCAACTGAAGAGGAATCTTGTAAAAGATTCCAGGGAAATGAAAAGCTCTCCTTTGGCTTTGATCTCTGAAGCTTCTTCAGTTGAAACTTCTTCTACCCCTTTTGTCTACTTCTTTTCCTCCTGTTGTTACCACGGAGATAGACTCTTCTATCTCTGAGGATATTCCAGAATCTGATTTAACAAATTTTGATGAGTCCCTGGCACTCCTGACTAAGTCAGTTAGGAGGTTCGCCAGTAAGAGCAACTTCCACAGATCTCCTCAGCTGTCCCTCAGGGAAAAGCCAAAGTCTGAAAGAATAGACAAGGCTTCAGCTGTCTGCTACAATTGTCACCGGCCCGGACACTTTGTAGGTGAATGTAGATCAAAGAAGACTGTGACACCATCCACCAAAGCTCTTTCCTCCTTCAGGACCAAAGATGAGAAATATTCAAAACTGAAGGAGAATTACAAGGAGATGAAGAACAACCAGCGAAAGGCTAAAGGCCTTATTGCTGAAGAGCATGACTGGGCTGAGGCATCCAATAAATCATCCTCAGATGAAGATGATACAGCCTATATCTGCTTGATGGCCATAGATGCATATGAAGGATCTTCAGAAGCATCTACTTTTTCTGAGCCATCTTCTTCTTCTACTCAGGTATGTTTCCTGAATGAACCCTCTTCTTCTTTCAGTCTTTTAGTACTGGATACGCTGACGGTTGACCTTTACAATGCCCTCAATGGCAAATTGAAAGCAGAATTGCTTAACGTTGATCTTCAAGAGCAATTGAAGATTTGTCATTCTAAGATCAAAGAACTGACCTCTCTTTAGGAAAATCTTAAATATCAGGTTATTGTAAACCAAGCCATTACTGTTGAACGTGAGAAGGCTATCGTTGAGCGTGAGCGAGCAATCGCTGAACTCAAGGCCGAGAAAGCTACCATTGAAGGGTGGTGCAAAGCTTCCATCAAGGCCTCTGAGATCATTAACGCTCAGATCCCCGCCAAGATAACGACTGGTCTAGGATTCTCATATGATCAAGAAGAATGTGTTAAAGACAGGTTCATGCTCAAGTTTGGCACCTTTGTCTCTTCTATTCCCAACACTTCTTCCTCTTAGTCTTCTTCTTTTACTAAGAGTCATCTTGAAGGAATTCCTTCGAGTTCTGGGTGCAAAGACAAAGGTAAATTCGTTGTCATGGCATCCCTTCCCAAAAAGTCTAACAAGTCTAATAGATCGAGGTCTATTACTTCAGCTTGTAAAGCTTCTTCCTCTTCAGGGACTAGGAAATCTGAATCCCATCAGAAGTCCAAGTCACAGCTCAAGGTGAACTTTTCACTTAAGGAATCTAATTCCTCAAAGGTTCCTCCTAGAACTAATGAGAAAGGAATCCTTGGAGCTGGTCCCGTTTCTAGTCTGATACTTCCTGTCCCTAAAGCTACTCTCAGTAGTGTCAGAGGTTGTTCCTTTTTCCACTCAAACCTCTTCAGGTTCGGTGATGCCATTTACTGACGCTGGTTCTTCAGCATCAGAGGA
Source organism: Cynara cardunculus var. scolymus (assembly GCF_001531365.2). Classification (NCBI taxonomy): domain Eukaryota; kingdom Viridiplantae; phylum Streptophyta; class Magnoliopsida; order Asterales; family Asteraceae; genus Cynara; species Cynara cardunculus. The sequence continues at coordinate 2,472 of NW_020201884.1, forward strand.
TGAAGCCTCTAACAAAGCTGGACCCCAATAGTTGGGTACCAATAGCATTCTTATTTTGTTTCCTTATACAGGATGTCAAAGGCATATGGTATCTTGATAGCGGATGTTCAAGACATATGACTGGAGATAAATCCCTTCTAACTCATTTCAAGGAAGAAATAGGACCTTCCGTAACCTTCGGAGGAAATGGAAAAGGATATACCAAAGGTTTTGGTATATTAACGAATGGTGCAACAACTTTCAAACGCGTTGCATATGTTGAAGGACTAAAGCACAATCTTCTTAGCATCAGTCAATTGTGTGATAAAGATTATACAGTTAAATTCTCTAAGAATTCTTGTCTTGTTCTTGACAAAGATGATAAGGTTGCTCTAACCTGTTCTCGTCAAGAGAAAGTATACATCATCAATATGAATTCTTCTCTTATTGAGAATAGCTGCTTCTTCTCTAAAGCCTTGTCAGATATTAACTGGCTATGGCACAAACGACTATCTCATCTCAACTTCAAGACACTCAGCAAGCTGTCAAGAAATGATCTCGTCACTGGTCTTCCTCAATACTCTTCAGTGACTGCGCCTCTTCAGCTATTAACTGGCAATGTGAAAAAGGAAAACATACAAGAGCTAGCTTTAAGTCGACGCAAATCTCTTCAGTGACTGCGCCTCTTCAGCTATTGCATATGGATCTCTTTGATCCAGTCAACATGCAATCCCTAGCTGGAAAGAAGTTTACACTCGTCATTGTTGATGAGTATTCCAGGTACACTTGGGTCTTCTTTCTCAGATCCAAGGATGAAGCACCTGAAGAAATCATTTCATTCATAAAAAAAATAGAAGTACTAAACAATGTTAAAGTACGATCTATCAGAAGTGACCATGGCACTGAATTCAAAAACAGTACTATGGATAACTTCTTTGAGGACAAGGGAATCTCTCACAACTTTTCTTCAGTGAGAACTCCTTAACAGAATGGGGTTGCTGAAAGACAAAATCGAACAATCATTGAGGCTGCTCGATCAATGCTCAGTGAATCCCATCTCCCTACTTAATTATGGGCTGAAGCTGTCAACACCGCTTGTTTCACTCAAAACCGATCGCTGATCGTGAAAGGATTCAAGAAGAAAGCCTATGAACTCTTCCATGGACGAAAGCCTCCTATAAGCTTTCTTCACATATTTGGTTGTACTTGTTACATTCTCAACAATCGTGACCAACTTGGAAAGTTCGATCCCAAAGCTGATGAAGGAATATTTCTTGGATATTCTTCAGTATCCAAAGCCTTCAGAGTATTCAACAAACGAAGACAGACAATAGAGGAATCTATTCATGTCACCTTTGACGAATCTCAGTCAGCTAATTCAAAACCCATCTTAAATGACGAGGATGAATTAGAAAACTAGATGTTCTCTCACTATGGACAACCTGAAGCTGCCTACAATGCTCCTCTCAACACTGAATCTCCTGAAGCTGAAAATGATCCACTCATCATTCCAGTTACAGCTAGTCACTCCACCGTATCTTCTTTAGAGATCGCTGCAGTTCCCATTAGCTGTGTTCCTTCTTCTACTTCAAACACTGATCCATCAGTGAATGAAATGCCTTCAGTTTCTAAACCTGTTTCAGTCGCTGAATCTGAGGCTCTGGCAATAGTCCCTATTGCTGAAAATACTGCTGTTGAAGCCTCATCTTCTGTTCTTGAACTTGCTTATTCAGATGAAGTCCCTCTACCAGCTCAGTGATGGACTAAAAGCCATCTAATTCATCAAATTCTTGGTGATCCAGATGCAAGTATCAAGACACGTCGTGGTCTAGGTAATATCTGTCTTTTTGTCAACTTTTTTTCTTTAGTTGAACCCAAGAAAATCAATGATGCTATCTCTGACCCTAGTTGGGTCCTTTCTATGCAAGAAGAGCTCATTGAGTTTGATAGGAACAAAGTCTGGTACCTTGTCCCACGTACATCTGACAAATCAATGATAGGCACTAAATAGGTCTATCGCAACAAGTTGGATGAAGATGGTGTGGTAACCCGCAACAAGGCTCGGCTTGTTTCTCAGGGTTATAAACAAGAAGAAGGGATCGACTATGACAAAACCTTCACACCAGTGTCTAGACTCGAAGCAATTTGACTCTTTCTAGCTTTTGCTACCCATAGAGACTTTAAACTCTTTCAGATTGATGTAAAGAGCGCTTTCCTAAATGGGAAACTTCAAGAGGAAGTTTATGTTGAACAACCTCCAGGGTTCCTTGACCCTAAGTATCCAAACCATGTCTATAGGTTGGATAAAACTCTTTATGGGTTAAAGCAGGCTCCTAGTGCCTGGTATGATACCCTTTCATCTTTTCTCATCTCTGAGAAATTCTCTCGTGGAAAGATTGATCAAGCCTTATTTCTTAGGAAGTTAAAGGTCATATCATTCTCGTCCAAATTTATGTCGATGATATTATTTTTGGTTCCACTAATCCCTCTTTATGTTTTCGTTTCGCTGAACGCATGAAGAAAGAATATCAAATGAGCATGATGGGAGAACTAACATTCTTTTTAGGTCTCCAGATCAAACAAACAGATAAAGGTATCTTTATCAATCAAAGTAAGTATGCTCGAGACATGCTGAAGAAGTTTGATCTATCCAACAGTTCATCTATGAAAACTCCAATGGCTCCTCCACTCACTCTCAACAAGGATCCAAATGGAAAGCCTGTAAATGTTACTGTTTACAGAGGAATGATTGGCTCGCTGCTGTATCTCACAGCTACCCGACCCGATATCATGTATTCCACTTGCTTATGTGCAAGATATCAAGCTGAACCAAAGGAATGTCATTTGATCGCTGTCAAACGCATATTCAGATATCTCAAGGGAACTCCTAACATGGGTCTTTGGTACCCTAAAGGTTTAGGTTTTGATCTTATTGGTTATTTGGATAGTGATTTTGCAAGTTGTAAAATTGATAGAAAAAGCACCACTAGAGGCTGTCAGCTTCTAGGTGGAAAGTTGGTGAGTTGGACAAGTAAAAAGCAAAATTCAGTGTCCACATCAATAGCTGAAGCTAAATATGTAGCCGCTGGTAGCTGCTGTGCCCAAATACTTTGGATGAAAAACCACCTGCTGGACTACGATCTTCAGTTTTCAAAAGTTCCTATTTATTGTGATAGCACTAGTGCTATTGCTATTGCAAACAACCCTGTACTTCACTCCAAGACCAAACATAAGAGATCCGATATCATTTTATCAGAGATCATGTTATAAATGGTGATATTAAACTTTACTTCGTTCCAACTAAGTATCAACTCGCT
>NW_020201884.1:5967-7734 GCF_001531365.2 Cynara cardunculus var. scolymus
TGAAGCTTTTCATCTTCAGTGACAAATGTTTTAAAAGGTGGTCTCAGTGATTCTCTTGTCACTGACCACATTTCTAAGTATATCTTTATACTTCTCTTAAAATTCAAAACGATCACTGAACCTTTTCTTATAGTGATTAAAACGTTCTTTAAATGTCAATTTCAGTGACTCTCTTATCACTGACACTGATGTCTTAAAACCTTCACTGAATCTTTCTTTTCAGTGATAAAATGTTTTAAACGGTCTTTTTAGTGTTTTGTTAAACGTTGTATGACTCTTCGTTTTCTTAAAAACTTTTTGTTTTTAAAAGAAAATTTGTTTTCTTAAAACCTTTTTGTTTTTAAAATAAAATAGTTAATGAACCGTCTTTATGACGACATTCTCTATTTACTATGCGCGACGCTTTGAGACGTGCAAAAGGTTCTGTCATTACGCTATCTCATTTAATGTCATCCAATCATGGATGAGAACGTGTATCTTTTTCATCATGACCACTTTCCCGAACCGTCGTCTTTTTCCCTCTCATATTTCTTCTCTCTCCTCCTACCTATAAATATGAGGCTTCTTCTTCACTTTTCTCTTTACGCTTTCAAAATTCTTAATCGAACCTCTGCAATAATTTCTCCAAAGCAAGAATCCTCTAAAAACCTCAAAGCTCTTTCGACATCTTCTCTCTTACAACTAAGGTCGATATCTTCTTCTCATCATTTTATGTTATAAGAAACGTTTAATCTGTTTTAAGAATCTTGTTCTATTAATACATTAAACAATAAAGGTTATTTAATCATCTTTTTTTTTATTATAATCTTGTTTCTTTAAACACATTCTACTTGAAAACCTTAACTCTTTTTAAGGATTTTCAAAAGAAGTTTGTACTTGTTTCAAAAACTTTCTCTATACTCTTACCCAAAAAACTCTTGGTTTATTTCTAACAACCTGTTTGTTCTACTTCTTATTGATTCAAACAGATAGCAGCCAAGAACGTCAACTTCTCCATCGACGAGATCTCCATCAAGGGCAACAACCACATTGCCTTGTTGGAGATACCATCTTCAAAGGCGTATTACCAAAACGCTGCTGACTTCCTCAAGTAGTCGTCATTGGGTTACGCACTCAACCATGATCCCATCATGGTGAAAGAACTCCTTCAGCAGTTCTGGTTCACTGCTGAAGTTGTTGAAGTCGAAGTCAGGCCCAAATGCCAAGCGGAGCAGATCAACTTCATTTTCAATCGTATGGAAGTGAACTTTGGTGTATCCACTCTCAGGTTGGCTTTCCGTCTTCCCAAGGGCCCCTACGACAGCGAACCATCAACCGCCATGATCATTGAGTTTCTCGATGCCATTGGCTATCAGTGGCCAATGAAGAAGGACTCTAACGCCCCTCTGAAGTCCTTGGTGAAGATTGAGAAAAACAGGATGTCAATCGTCTGGCAATACCTGTTTTCTCATTTCATCCAGTGCATGGGTGGAAAAATTGGACGTTAGGACCGGGCCTTTAGGATCACCTTAACCATAGGCGTATCTGCGATTCAGCGTCGCAATATAAATTATGTTGCTGTCATTTTTGATGATGTAGGTGCTCAAGCTGAACAAGCGCCAGCGAGAAAAGATGGTGCCTTATACCAGGTTTCTTTCAATGGTGTTTGCAACGATCTGGAAGGAAACCTCCAGGTTTTCAAGCTTGGATCCAGGATTCTGGATCATAAGCTGAGGGACAGTGATGTGGCACTATCTTCCATTGTGTCCATCACTACCTCTTCTGCTC
>NW_020201884.1:7902-11239 GCF_001531365.2 Cynara cardunculus var. scolymus
AGCCACGTCTCTAGCTGGAGCCTCTCAAAAGGCTTCAGTTATTGAAACTAGCCTTATCCCCGAGGTGTCTTCTGCTAACCCTCCTAGCTCTTCAGTGATCTCTCCCATCACTATCGTATCAGTGGTACTTACCCCAACCGCCTTAGTAACCCAAACCACTGAAGGTGTGAATATCAGCGCCGCCACCGCTGAACACCCACGTCTCTTCTCGACCATTTTCGCTTCTCCTCCTTCTTTGGTCTTTACACATGTCGATGATGTATCTGCGACCGTCCTTCCTGATACTGAGACACGCACCACTGGATCTAAGGTTGCTCCTCTCGATGCTCCTCAGCATACAGATGTGCATCCTCTCGACGACATCTTTGCTCACGCTAGTGACAATCCTTTTGATGTCACTGATGGCCCCTCAGGTATTCCATCATCCTACCCGTTCTTCTCTTCTAACCTTGAGCCTTTAGCTCACACTTCCTTTTTTGCAGGTCCTTATTCGATGCATCAGCCTGATGCTCATAGAGAGAAAGAGGACGGGGGAGAGAAAGATGATGGAGTAGATGAAGAGATAGATGATGACTATGATATGTCATCAGCCATCAAACTTCTCCTTCCAGCTGTTGATACCGTCCTCTGCAGGATCAACAAAGTCCACCAGGAGATGCCCCGCCAGGGTGATCTTGATGCGAGCTTTCTTGCCATTCAGGCGGATGTTCAAGAAGTTCAGAGTCATCTTCAGACTGTCCAAGAAGCTGTTCAAGCCAACACCGATGCCATTGTTGTTCTTCACAGCAGGGCTGAGGATACTCAGGCGATCGCTGATCAGCAGACTGGTCTTCTTCAATAGATCCTGGATGCTGTCCGTCAACCAGCTCTAGTGATCCCATCTTCTTTCTCTACCAATGATCGCGCCCAGCTCCATGAGATGTGTGAGGCAACGACAACTCTAGCCAGTGCTTTGCAAAGGCTAGAGGAGATAATGGTTCTCTAGTGTCAGTGCTTGGATGAACTCTCTGGCCAATTCTCTCAAGTATTAGCCAGAGAGGGGGAGATAAGGTGCAACGCTAGTGAATCATCCGATGCTGCTCCTGCTCCTTCTCAGGCTGTTGGTCCAGTATCAGCTTCAGTTGCAGCTGAAGCTGAGGCTCCTAGAGCTAAAGCGGTTGTTGCTCCTGTAATCCCGACCACCAAAGTTGCTCCAGCTGAGGATGTCGATGCCATCCCTAGGGATGATTCCCCTTCTATCACTGCTGCTGGTGATGATGATGATGATGATGATGATGAAGATGATGATGATGATGAACCTACCATTCCAGACCCTGAAGTGATCTAGATGGCGACGACGATGATGATGATGAAGATGACTTTACCATCAAGTATCAGAAGCCATCAACCGTCACCAAGGGGGTTGCTCTCAAGGATTCTGCATCCCAGGGGGAACAAAGGCAAGGTGAATCTACTTCATCAGGGAACCAGGGCCCCAAGTCCAAGGGCAAGGCGGTCGCTGAAGAAGGAAACTTAAATGTATTGTTTAATATCCCTCAACAACCTTTGTTTGAAAACTCTACCTCTTAGGTAGTGATTACTTTAGAATATCAACTTCATATTCCATCAACAACCTTCGGTCGACTGGAGCGGGTACCTGATCACCTCGTCTCCTGTGCTCCTACCGATCAGCAGATGTCTCAGCTAAAGGAGTCACTCGACCAGACTAGAGTAAAAATTCCTCTTCGTACCTCTAGTGGTGGTGAGTTCGACTTCCTTTGTGAAGCTGAAAGACTTGAGGCATTGAGGGTTGAAGAAGAGCTAGAGCCAAAAGAAGCAGACTGAAGACAGCTTGAAGCTGGCCAAGTCACTAGCTGAGAAGGTCCTCCCCAAGAAAAAGTCCAAGAAAATGGTGAACGCTGTCCAAGCCCAGGCTAAACTTCTTTCTATTGCAGAAGCTGAGCATGAGAAGAACCTGTGAAGCTGGTGGAAAAGGACAAGCAATGGAGCGAAGCAAAGCTGAAAAAGAGAATCAGTCCCTGCCCGATTATCAGCGTCAGCATCAGCGGACGTTCTAAAGACAGTGGAACACTGGTCTCAATGCTCATTACCAGGGACAATCTTGATGTCGTTACCAAGTACCCTTCCTACCTAGGCCGTTATGGATACAACGAATGGATGGAGATCAGATAAGCCTTTCAGCAATCCAAGTCRAGACACAAGACACTTATCGAGGACACCATCAGCGAGCTAATCAAAAGGATGTCCAGGTATGTCAAGGTCCCTAACAGGCTATCTCTGAAGAAAGGTGGGAAGAAGAAACTCAAGCTCTCTGATCCTAATGATGGACCATTCCTAAGGAATGAACATGAAACAAGGTTCTCCTTAGATGAAGTCCTGAAGGGTCACCAGAGTACAGACATTTCTATGTTGAATCTTGACTCGCCAGATAAGGGTCCCTATACACCCAACCCTGTGCATTTTAAACCTGAGTTAGGAGTTATATTCCTTGACTATGAAGGTGAAGTCAGATTTCAGAGAATGTCAGAGCTACGTCTATGTCCAATGGATCACTTGGTGTATCTTTTGCTCTGGATAGATGATAGCATGCCTGGAAGAGTCGTCGATCTAAAGATATGAAGGGAATTCCTAAGTCGAAGAAATCTTGGTGAAAATGTACCTGATTACATAGATCTAAGTGTTCTAGAATAAGGTTCTCTTTGTAACAACAATCCACTTTTCCTTGTAACTTCATGTACTATATCTCCTTTCAGTGATTATACTTATATTCTATAAGATCTGGACATGTACTGCAATACTTGTAATATTTCCTATGATTAATAAAATGAGTATTCCATGTACTTCACTGAAAAAGATCCCTGAAAAAAGTAATAGGGACACAAGTCTATGAGTTCCAATGTTACTTTTCACATTCACTGACAATCTATAAGTAAGTGAATAAGCTTTCAGTTTCAGTTTCCGTACTTGTAATTTTCTTAGATATAACTTAAGGAAAATTCTCAAGCTGAGACTGACTAACTGAAAAAGATCCCAAAATAGTAAAAAGGGACATGTACTTTATATGTAACTTTTCTTTACTAGTATTTGATAAGACAACTTTCTTTATGTTGCCTTATTATCATCAAATAGGGGGAGATTGTTAATCCTCTCTCTCAGTGATTTGATGATAATCCTTTTTCACTTATACATTGTATTTATGTTTCTATCTTTTCAGTTCCAATGATCATCACTGAGTCTGTTCAGTGATCGCTGAAGAACTTGTATTGTAAATCAATCAGAGACAGCGATACTTCAAGAAGACAACACTCACACTAAAGAACCTTCAGCAAATGTCGAA
>NW_020201884.1:11629-33191 GCF_001531365.2 Cynara cardunculus var. scolymus
GGTATAAATAGAAGTGTTTCTTCTTCATGCAGAGTGTGCGCAACTCACTCTCTAAACCTAATTCTTACTTCAAGCATTATCTAGCTTAAGTAAAGGATCTTCTCTTTACATCATTTCTTTTCTAGTTTGTTAAGAACTCGTGTGTAATCAAAGATTGTTTAGATAGGTTTTTATTACCTTATCTTTCCGCAAACAAATCTTGTAAAATCTGTATTGATCTTCTTTATCAATATATATTTTAAATTTAAAACTATTGTGTTTGTATTCATCCCCCTCCTTCTACAAACTGTTTTACTATTCTTGTAGACCCTCAAGGGACAAACACTTATATAATTATTACGATGTTTGTTTAGACATTAGAAGAAGACATTTTTATGCACTCTTTTGAAACCTTAGATGGTTTATATGCGTATTAAACTTTTTGATGCACTCTTTTGAAACCTTAGATGGTTTATATGAACATTAGAAATTTTGATGCGCTCTTTTGAAGCCTTAAATGGTTTACATGCGCATTAGATGGTTGTCATTGTTTGAACTTTGGAAGATGTTCGTTGGCTTTTATATAAATTTTATTGATGAATGTTATGATCAATGTTATCTTTAAAGATGATGTTTTCCTTTTCATTTGAATTTTGGAAGATGTTTTGGTCTTTGTATAGACTCTTGACGGTTAATGTTATATGTGTTTTGTATTGCTAGGTTATGGACAGGAACACGTTAATTCTGATGTGGTGGTTGTTTATTTGTATTTGAAAAAAAAATCTTCGTCAAGAATAGAAAGGATAAGAGACCACACTTCAGCATTGAGCGGACATGTGTATACACAAGAATTGTTTAGTAGATCAAATACGTAATGTCATGAATTGATGTGTTCGTCACATGAAGCATATATATTATTATGCAATTACTTTAAAGAAAAAAGTTGGGTGCACTCAAGTAGGTATATGAGTGTCGAAGAGAAGATGACCATATTTTTTACAATAATTGGTCACAATGAATGCTTTAGAATGGTTAAACGGAGATTTCAACACTCGACGCAAACCATTAATAAATGTTTTCATGAAGTACTAAAAGGAATGATAGAATTTGCGAGAGAAGTCGTAGGTCCAACATCCTTTGATGGAACCCCAAACATGTCGAAGCAATTTACACGACTCATAGAAACATTTTTGGTATGTTTTGTCTTGATATACTGAATATTTTTAACATATAAATTTCGTAAAAAAAGGGGCTATATGTGCGCTAGATGGAACCTTGGTACATGCAGTTGTGTTCGTTAGTCAACAAGCTAGTTATAGAGGAAGAGGAAGAGGTGAATGATATCAAAATGTTTCAACAGTTTGTGATTTTAATATAATATTCACATTTGTTTGGGTTGGATGGGAAGACATTGCACATAATTCTCGAGTTCTAACAGAAGTTGCATTTAACCCAACATCAGGATTTCCGTTTCCTCCACCAAGTATGTTTCATTTTTTTTCTTAAGACAAATGACTCCTTATCCTTTCCCAATACAAAAATATATAGTGATTGCTTGTTTCGCAATTCACAAATTTATAAAAAAATGCAATATTCAAGATTGACTGTTTATGGAGTATGATGAAAACAATATGTTTACCATCGAAGAACAAGACGAAGGAATCGAGGAAGAAAGCATCAAGGAAGATGTTGAAGAAATACATTGGGGTCCCCAAGGCAATGAATATATGACTAATTTGTGTGATCAGTTTGCAAATCAATTAATGTTGAATGCTTGAAATTAATATTTGTAAGCAAACTATTTGTACGCAAACAATTATGTTAAAGGCTTGTAATGACGTTTTGTTCGTTGTTGATGGTTTGTTGTTGTTTCCTTTGTTGGACCTTATTTTGGTCTTTTTTGTTTTGGTGGTGGTTTTGCTTTTAGAAAATTTGACCTTTTGTTCTAAATTATGAAAATATGTAATATGTTAATATATTAAGTATCAATATATTTTCGTAAGCAAAAAAGAATTTGAAATTATATTTAAAATTTTTGATAAATAACACTTAATATATTTTATGTTAGCAATTAATACAATACATCTGGTAAACAATAATTTTCAATCAACACTTACTCCAGAAAGAGAGATATAATGGTCTTTTTTACTCCATCAACATTTAATACAAAATGTATGGTAAACCAGAAAATCCAATATGCATTTATTCCAGTCAAACCTCTTACTACAGTAGACCTCTTACCCGAATCAACACTTAACCAAAAAAATTGGTAAACGGTCCCTAAGCCTTGTTTTCATCTGAATGCGAGGCATTCATAATCCTAATGAACTTTGTGTGTATATGCCTCAATAAATAGAAATCCCATATATATTAAAGTAAAACCACAAAGAATCATTGACATCCTAAGGAATAAGTATTATTCATCTCTCGAATTGTGTTTGAGTTTTGCGTATCCTACATTGATGGGGAGATGAAAGATTGACAATAAATGGTGAGTATATGAAGGGAAGTTGAGATGCCTTAATGGCAACCCATGGGGTTGGCTCATCTTTGCCGATCCTCTAAACTTACAGTGTTGGCTCATTTTGGTCGACCTTCTGAACTCATGGATTCGCTCATTTTGGCCAACCCTATGTTAGAAAAACAATTAACCATACAAATATAAACTATTTTTATCTTATATATATATATATATATATATATATATATATATAAAGGAAGAATCATAGAGAATGATGTGACATTGTAAAATTAGAGTATTCTCAATTTTACATTGTAATGTTGTTTTACTCATCCTACATTAATGAGAGAATGTAAAATTAGAGATTGAAAGTAACTACAATAAAGGTGGAGATTTTGGATTTGATAAATAAAATGTCTAGTAATATAATTACTAGAAGTGTACTTCCCTAATTTAATGCAATACATCTTCATTTCATATTTCTCGATTTTATTTATGAATTTGTGTATAAAATCCAAACGTATTAATAAATTAATGTATTTAATAATAAGTTATTGATGTTATATAATATAATAAAAATCTTGTACAAAAATATTTACATGTAAATATATCCATGATAAATTATTTGAAAACCAAATTCAAAAAATCAAAAAACTATATATATATATATATATATATATATATATATATATTCAGCATAAGTATCAAATCAAATGGAATAAGATACCTGTTTTTTAATTAAAAATTTAATTATAATTAAAACAATTTAGATTCTTTTTTAAATCGGAATAAATTTGTAGGTTTCCAAAACTCAGGAAGGGTAACATGAGTGATGGTGGATGGGTAAAAAGAAGGATAAGACTAGGATGATATTAACAATCTGATTAAATCAAGGATAAAATACTTAAACAACACAAAGATTGACCAAATTGGCGAAGGTTGATGTTACTAGTGATAAAGCAAGAACACCACACTAGCAACAATCAAGAATCGACTCCTTTTGTGTATGAACACCGAAAACAACTTCACAAGCTATTGGAAACTCATTATTTAAAAAAAAGATGCCTTCTAGCTACAACTTGGAACCCCATATATAAGGCTGGAAGATAAACATCACTCTTGAAAAATGAGAAGACTAAAGAAAGACCAAAAGTTGGAAAGCAATTAAAGGACTATTAATAAAGCATAAATGAAGAAGAATCTTAATCTCCTTTGGGTGGCCAGAAAATTATACTCTTCTTTTTAATTGTTTCGAACCCAAAATAAGAGTCTGAATCGATCCCAAGGTGAGTCGGAGACATAAAATGGGGGTCTTGTACTGGCTGAAAATAACATGGATGCCTCTACATTAACCTCTTCCGGTTGGGAAGGATTTGCCCTCAAATATTCCAATAGACCATCTTCAAGATAAGGAGAAAGATCTCCAGCGTTGAAAGTTGCTAATATATTTGTATTCCCATGTAACTCTAGCTTGTAGGCATTATCTCCAATCTTTGCCAACACCTTATATGGTCCATCTCCTCTTGCCATTAGCCTGTTCTTCTGTTTTAAAGGAAATATTTCCTTTCTTAAGTGCAACCACACGAGATCTCCAGGTTCAAAGAGAGCCTTCTTACGATGCTTGTTGGCCTTTCTCTTGTACAAGTCGTTGACATGTTCAATTTTTGTGTTGACTTGTTCATGAATCTTTTGCATTTCTTTGGCTCGAGTTGATGCCTCAAAGTGAACTTCACTACCCTTAGGCAATTGTATCAAATCAATAGGGTTGAGAGGATTCACTTTGTAGTTCACTTCAAATGGTGTGCATCTAGTAGCATAAGTTGGAGATCGGTTATAAGAAAACTCAACAAAAGAAAGTTTAATATCCCAATCTTTCAAGGACTTTCTCACCATACTTTTTAGCAAGGTTGTCAGTTTTTGATTAGTTACCTTCGTTTGTCCATCCGTTTGCGGATGATAAGCAGTGTTGAACAATAACTTGATGCCCAATAACTTCCACAAGGATTTCCAAAAGTAACTCAAGAATTTGACATCTTTGTTAGAAACTATGGTTTTAGGGATTCCATGAAGACGCACAATTTCTTTAAAAAATAAATCAGCAACATGAATGGCATCATCTGTTTTGTGACACGGAAAATAAGTGTGCCATTTCGAAGAAACGATCCACCATAACCATTATAGCATTTTTCCCAAGTTGAGTACGGGGCAAAGCCACAACGAAATCCATATAAATATCTTCCTATGGTTGAGAAGGAACAGGTAATGGAGTATACAAGCCTTGATAAAACTAGCTTTTAGCTTGATGACATGTTGCATACCTAACAATAAGAGCAGTAACATCACCTTCCATGTGTGGCCAACAGGCCCGTCCCTTGGCCCATTACATATAAGATTTAGAACAGGGCCCCAACATTTCGGGGCCCAAATTTCACAGGCCCGTCATAATGCCTATTCGGCCGATCCAAGCTAACGGAGAACGAGAGTCGAGAACACATACGTGCAGAGTGAAGAGACTAGATGCCTCGATATCCCTCTCCTCTCTATCCTATGGATTGTCGATTGAAATCTCCAAAGGCTAATGATATGGTTTCAGATATGTAATGGAAACGACAACAACAGTTAGATTTTAGAGGATTTTTGTTATTTTGTATAACATGTTTGGTCAATTGGTCGGTTACTCATTACTCGATTGCTATTCGCCTATTCTCAACTCTCATAATCTCAACGACTCAATGATTGGTCGAGTATTGTTTACAAGACATAAAATAAGAAAATTATAGAAATACATATTTTGTATTTATTATTGATTTGTAAATAATGTTTTAATATTTCTATTCTTGAAAATTTATAAATTTTTAAAAGATACAATTTAAAAAATTTATAATATAATATAAGATTATATTGATGAATCTATCGGAGATGCTTTTAGAGAAGAGTTGATAAAATTACACGGTTATGATGAATGTCCATCAATGGCAAAGACTACTCTACAACAATGTAATCTGTATGACTTCTTTAAGTTCACAGAAAGAGAAACCAAATGGTATTTTTCCCATTTGTATGCAGGAACTCAGTGTTTTGCATAATTGTTGGACAAGGAAAATGAACATTTAATTTCAAATATGGTAGGGCGTGCTTTTACTTTTTTGCCCTTTTCACCTGTGAAGGTCCCATTTCTATTACAAGCATTCATCCATCTTTTGCTTCAATGTGAGTTTAACTAGAAATGGAAACACCCTTCATATCTCATCCCATCTTGTTCAACTTAAAACCCGAACACTTTCCGCTATCTTGGGATTGCTGTTCTTCTCAACTTCTCTTGATATTTGGCAAGCGAATACCACAAACCACCGAGCGTGTTGATCACCAATCCACTGACGTTCAGAAAGTGTACTTGAACCCCTCCCAGTAAGAAGAACCCGAGGGTCTAACCAACCCATCACAAATCAATTTGTTACAATGAATAATCACAGCTTTTAAGTTACTAATAGAGACAAACATGAAGACTTACCGTGGATCCGACGCCCTTGAGGACCCCAACAATGGTTGTCGTTAGAGCAGAATTGACTATCGTACATAAAAACATGGTATAGTTCAAGATTATGCCCATTACGAGTGAAAGAACGAACAGCAGGAAGAAGTAAAATGAAGCACTCTGTTGAAAAAGGGAAAACAACTCCAATTAGCAGCAGATTTAACACAACAAAATTTGGTTGGTGTAAAGTAAACCCTAATCAAGACAATGAAGAAAACGAGTAGAAAAGACCAGAAATTTACTCCTTATGTTTCAAAAGATTAACCACAAGAAATGGTTTTTCTTTCAGAAGTATACTCATCTATACAAAGATATACATCGTCTGTCCATTGAAAATGCAACCTTTTTAATCCTATATGTGGTTTAATAAACCAAACCAAACAAACCCTGTATATCCTACCCGTAGGTGGGGTCCAGCAGAGTGAGATGCACGCAAACGTGACCACCCCCCAAAAAATGTGTGAAAGAGAGAAAGGCAGATATGAAAATTATTTAAAAAATAGTTAAAGAGTAAACAATAAAATACAAATAGAAGCAAGTAAAAAAGATGTCCGAAAATCCAATTGGGAATCATGAAGACTAAAACTAATACCATCGTTTCTTAGTTACAAAGATGATGGGCAAATAAATAACTTCTAAAGTCCCAAAAATGGAACCATGCAGTTTTTATCAGATGGGTCATTTTGGGAACATCCATAGCAAAATATGCATTCATCTCTAAGGGTGCATTTGGTACACTGGACATGGACAGGGACAGGACAGAACAGGACAAGGATCCTGTCCCATGTTTGACATAAATTTTATGTGGATCAGACAGGAACAGAGTGGAACAAAGTGGAACAAGCCTGTTCCACCCCTACCCCATGGAACAGGGTGGAACAAGGTAGAACAGACTTATATTTTACATATAATCTCAAAATAAAACTTAATTCTCTTCTAAAACATCAAATAGGTCTCTTTTTTACATTTTATTCATTCTTTAAATTTTATTTATTGTATTTTATGTTTCTTAAACTTTCATTTTACTGTTCTCAAAATATTATTTTTATACGGTTTCTATATTTTTATTAATTTATGTAATTTATTATGTATTAATAATAAAAAATAATGTAGAAAAGAGATAAAAATAAAAATAGAAAACTACATAAACTTTTTATTTGGTGTCATTTTAATTGTTTTGACGACTACTTAAAATAATATATTTTGTTATAAAAAATAATTATTTTATTATAATTTAATAAATTACATAAATTAATTAAAATAAACAATTCATCAGGGGTAAATTGGTCATTTTACTTGTTCTGTTCTGTCCAGTTTTATCTTACCAAACGTTGAACAATTGTCTTGTCTTGTCCTGTTCTGTCCTATCCTGTCCCCACACCAAACACACCCTAATGGCACTACTAGTGATCTCCTAAAGTTTAAACTGCCTTGCTCCACAAAATCTATCTGTCTATATCTACAGAGAGGGCAGTTATCTATAGCTAGAGCATAATGATGACGAAAATCCATCATAGTATCGACCCTTTTGACAAATTGGTCTAATATTTGTAAAGGATGGAGAGTAACTAAAACATTTAAGTAATTGACAATTAAAATCAATTAATATGGCAAGTCGCGGACAAGTTCAGTAAGTGCATCCTAACAAGACAAAATGCATGCTCGTATTCCGCAGATACCATGCTTGAATAATTATTGACACAAGTTCTCCATAATCTTTGATAGTTCTCAATACTGTTAGCCATTGCCATATGAGATTGTGCTCTGTTTATCAAGTATTGCATCTAGCTGGCTTTCTTTCGTTCAAATCACACTCCTCCACATTTTGATTGAAACTCTCCAAGACCATGTTTCTTTTGAAGTATATAATGTTGTGATACTTGATCACCTTTGATGTTGCACAACAAACAAGACCAGAGACTACCGAGAGTTTCACCGCTAGTTTAAGTCACCCCAAAACTAGCATGGGTCTCTGATTGTGAGTTTAAGTCCAGAGACCACGCTAGTTTAACTTGCTTGTGATGTTGTTATATGCTTAGATCCTAGCATATTTTGATTGTCATTTACATAGTGGGTGTTTAATCTTTTTTGGAGCATGTTGTACAACATCTAGATTATTGTTATCCGCATTGTTGTTTGGGTTTATTGTGCATTTTGATTTCTACAAGTATTTGGGACCTTAGAAATCACTTCATTGTTAAGTTTGATTGCACATTTTTATCCCTACATCTAATATTTATATACGGCAAATGCAATAAAAGAGCTCACACACCCTCGTATGAGGTTTGAAAAAACCCCGTTTGGTAAGCCATAGTCTAAGCTTTTTGAAAAGCTACTTCAAATAGCTTATTCGGGTTTTTTTCATGTTTTACAGTTATGTCCCTTATATTTTACATAAATGCTCCTTATATTTTCCTTTTAGGCATTTTACCTTGTCATCTAACTTATCATCTAGTTTTAACCAAACATGAATAGTTTATAAGCTGGCTTATAAGCTAACAACTAGCTTATGCCAACACAACTAGTTTGCAAAACATAGCCCAAGCATGGACTTTTTAGCAATAGTAATTAACACTATTGGTTTCCTTACCATCATATATATGAGAAACTTTTATCTACTAACTTGTGTGACTATATATTTGCTACAACATTTACCTTATCTACCCACATCAAATGTTGTTCAATCATTTCAAGAATGTAAACCTTCTCCTGAACATGAAACATTAAAGACAGGCAAGATCAAAGAGGGTGTAAGAGTAGACTTGAGATCCTGACCTTTGCATATAATAGTGAGATCGAACTTGGGAATTCTCCGGTAATTATAATGAGAAATAGCAGAAACGGCAAGGATAAAAGGCTGTTGTAAAACATGATTTCGATTGATGAAAGCCCATCCTCAGCACCAGACTTCTCCACCAAAACAAGGTACATAGTCTGCATATGCCATCTGAATGTCAATTATACCGGATAAACAGATTAGAGCACAAGTGGTACAGAATTGCTTTCAAGCTAAAATTTACCTGGAAAAAGACAGAGATAAGAGCCATGACATATCCAAATAAGTCGAAAGAAAAATCTCCCAGTGCTGCAATAATTACCCCCGCAGCAGTTAATGATACAGAAAGAATTACCTGAAATGGGAGGCATAGAAAAAGGGTCAAAAAGTTTTCCAACGATTAGCTTCAGTTACGAGTGTATCTTTTAATAATGAGAATTATTTCCAATAGTTGATAGCATGCAATTGCTAGTTGTACCTATTTACAAGCATTGTTTTGCGACTTTTTCTGGAGGACCACCAGCAAAGGTTCAAGTAGACTAAATTAGAATGTAATTTGATCCAATTCCTATTTTGTGTAACTTACTTTCAGAACCTTCATTTTGGTATCTCAAATGTCAGATCTGAAACATTTAGGTAGAACATCTGCTCCTTTATTCTCTTTCACATCAATCAGAGAGTCGGGATTTTGACAGAAAATACACTCACCAGAACTTGCATATCCATTCTCGTAACTTAACCACTATTCAACTGTTCCTTTTGCTAAAACGCCTTCACGTATTTCTAGTTCCCTTAGTTTAGATTCTGGACTGTACCATTACATGGATATACACGAGTAACAAATTATATTTTGGACGTAAATATACCAATAATTCACTGTAACATGGTTTCGAATAAAAATCCTACTTCAAGCCTGGAATGAATCCCACTTCTGTTCTTCCTATATTCATCTTGCAAAGACTTGATTATTTGAAGGGCAAAACTAAGAATACTTTATATACCTCAATAGTTACAAAAAGTCATGCTTCTATATAACATGTGGTCATACCAATAATAACATATGATGATATCAAAATGACCCACGAGAAAGCTAATATCATACAATTATTCGCTGTTACTAAGGCCATGTTTGGCAACCATAATCTAGTTTATTTTTTGAGCTTACTAAAACTCTCCTCTTGGTTAACCATACGCTAGCTTTTGTAAAGCTACTTCAAGTAGTGTTGCAGCAAGCTCCAGGGGCTTTTTCCATTATGCCCCTTACATTTTCCAATTAAATTTTCGACATGTCCATTTAGGTCATTTTACATTGTCATTTAGCTTATCAACTAGTCTTTACCAAACATGACTAGTTTATCAACTAATTGTTAGCTTATCAACCACCAACTAGCTTTTCAACCAATAGCTAGCTTATCAGCTAGTTTCCAAAACATATTTGATAATAATGAAGCTTCTTACTTTAGCTACAGAGTAAAAATTGCAGCCGAGCTGTAAAAGGAAGCGACCAACTGTGGAATCAGGTAAAATACATATAAAAATAAAAAATTAATTACATTCAGTTAACTAATAATTAAAGAAACTTTTATGAATTTGTATGCTAACATACATACACATGATGAATGCAATAGAATTACCTGTTTTGAGTGTTTTCCCTTCTTATAGAAAAGTCCAGCAACTAATACCGCTAGAGGCGTTAGTCGTTTTATAGCAATATACATTGGAATATTGACTCCTTTCAAGCTTGCTAAAGCAAAAGCCACATTTGCATTGTAAAATAGTGAAACAAGGATAAGTTTTTTGGCAGTATCGACATTTAGTGCTTTGGCTCTTGTCCATCCCATTATTCTTCCAAAGTGTATAAGTAACGCAGTTGCCATTTGCTGAAAGGTTTCCAAGAGAAACGTAAATACTTGTAAACAATTAAGTAACGGCGACAAAATCACAAACATTGCAATGATAAATGTATCCAGTATTACCTGTAAAGTAAGTAGAGTCATCGAATATGCATAATTCATAACAACTGCTTTGTTTATGAAAACCATGGCCATTGACGCGATTCCATATGACAATGCAGCAAACAAACTACATAGAGGACGAGCAGAACTTTATAAGAGGCCATAGAATTCCAAAGAAATACATGTATAATAAGAAAGCAGATGTGCAACAAAGGTAGCTATCTATATAGCTTATACAATTTATACCAAACCAAACCAAATAAGACCAGTATATCCCACCTGGAGGTGGGGCGTTGGGGGGTAAGATGTAAGCAGACCTGAAGTCTACCCTACAGAGTAGAGCTTTAGGTGTTTCCCAGAAGGGGCTAGTGAAAAGTGTGTGAAAAGAGAGACAGATATGCTAAAATTTGAAAATATAGATACGAATAAGCAATAGCAATAGCAATACAAATAGAGATTATACAATTCATCTATGTCAATAACCTTCTCCTTCTTTTAACTACTATGTTAGAATGTAAAAAATACAGTATATATTTACTTAGGCCCATTAAGCCCATGGGCCCTTAGGGTTTCTCTTTTGTCTAGGTTTTCTGTCTATATATATCCTTATATCCATTCTTTGTAATACACAAGTTAAAAGCAATAATATAATCCCTAATTACATGGTATCAGAGCTCAGTTTCGTAACAATCACTAGTTTCGCAGATTGAAATTTTTGTTCTTCGATTAGGGTTCTTGTTCTTCTAGTTTCGATTTCTTCCTTTTGTGGCATCAGTTTTGCTGGTTGTTTGTGGGCTTCGGTTTATCCCTGTGATCTGTTCCTCGTGGTTGATGTTTGCTAACTCTCAGATCTGGTCGTGTTTCAAAAATACGGCTAGTAGGGTTTGGTTATTTTAGGGCTTCTTGTGCAGCAAAGGTTCTTGATTCTAGGCATTTTGGTTTACGATTTGCTGCTGTCCGGATTTGGTTGCTGCCGTTTTTTTTAATCCAGATCTGGGCGTGTTTTTTCTTCCTCACGACTTCAGATCTGTTTGCGTTTGGGTGTTGCTTCCTCGGCTATTTGGTGCTGCTGTGATTCAGGGTTGTTTTGCTTGATTATTTTGGTCGACAGCAAGCTTTCTGCTGCTGTTTGAGCGACAACAAGTTTGGTGCTGCTTTTTGCTTGCTGCCCAAGTCGACGCTGAGGATTCAATTCGTTTTGCGGCTGTTTGCTTCGGTTTGCTGCAGGTTTTCTTTCCAAGTTAGCAGCCCTCCTAGGCTACTGCTGTTTTTTGTTTTTAGACGCTTCATTTTCAGTTTCCTTGGATCGGAAGTTTTCTGTTAGTCGGTTTCTTTGGCACCCCGTGAGTGCGTTGTTCGCTTTCTGGTTTGCTATCCTTCATCCTAAGTTCTACGTTCTCTCTTCTGGTTCGTGATTTATTAGATGACTGGAGAAGACAACATCTGACAGTAACAGTAGTTTACGTGTACCCGAGATGCTTCCAGTAAATGTTAAGCTCACCGATAACAAGCTTAATGGCTTCAACTACTTTGAGTGGAGCAAAACTATTCATATCTATCTCGGGAGCATGAGAATGGTTTCTAATCTCATATCGGATCCTCCTAAAGGTAACGGTTCTGATTCATGGTTCCAAAGTGATGCTCGTTTGTACTTGCAAATTATCAATACTATTGAGTCTTCTGTTTCGTCTCTGGTTAGTAATGTGAATATGTGAAGAAACTTATGGTTTATCTTGATTTTTTGTATTCTGGACAAAGTAACATCTCTCGAATCTATAGTTTTTGTAAGTCCTTTCATTGTGGAGAACAACATATCACTCACTACGTATGTCATGGAGTTCAAGAAAGTGTATGAGGAGCTTAACTCTCTTCTTCCATTAAGTGCTGATGTCAAAGCCATGCAGACTCAGAGGGAACAAGTGGTTGTTATCAGTTTCTTGACTAGTTTGCAACCAGAATTTGACTCTATCAGATCTCAGTTCTTGAATGAATCTGCTATTCCTTATCTTTAAGAAACATTTTCCCGTGTTCTTAGGAATGAGAATCTTCAGGCTTCTAAAACTTCTGATCACAACAATGCTCTAGTTGGTCGAGGGGGATTTCGTGGTGGCTACCGAGGTGGCCACAGTGACCAAACAACTGACTCACGGACTACTATTCCAGATTCTGATAACGTTGAGTGTTACTACAGCCATGAGTTAGGTCACACCAAGCGCACATGTAAGAAGCTTTTGGCCAGACATATGAGGAGTTCATCAGCACACGTTGCCTCTGCCTCAATAGTACTGTAACTATACCCGCAGAATAATATGCTCGACTTTTAGGGATTGAGAATTCCACTACTCCAACTGCTGCATTTG
Source organism: Cynara cardunculus var. scolymus (assembly GCF_001531365.2). Lineage (NCBI taxonomy): Eukaryota > Viridiplantae > Streptophyta > Magnoliopsida > Asterales > Asteraceae > Cynara > Cynara cardunculus. Next base: position 24,696 of record NW_020201884.1, read on the forward strand.
CTGAGACAGGTAACTCTAGTAAATGCCTATTATCATCTGCCTCCAAATGGGTCATTGATTCAGGTGCTTTAGATCACATGACAGGTAATCCCACCATCTTCTCTAATTTCAATAAACAAATTCCCATTACATGTCACAATTGTTGACGGGTCTACCACACTTGTCCTTGGTTATGGCACCATCGATCCTACCCCGTCTGTTTCGTTATCTTCCGCATTGAGCCTACCTAATTTCTCGTTCAATTTGTTATCAGTTAGCAAATTTGTCCGTGCTTTAAATTGTTGTGTCTCATTCTTTCCTGATTTTTTTGTCTTTCACGATCTGTCAACGAAGAGGATTATTGGTAGAGGGCGGGAGACTGACAGCCTATACATATTTAAACATCAAGTACCTTCCTCATTGACTTGTTCCCGTTCATCGTCTCCACTTGAAGTTCATTGTCGATTAGGTCATCCATCTTTACAGAATCTGAAGAAGTCGTGTCCTGAGTTTTCTTATTTACCTTCTCTTTCTACAATGTGAGTCTTGTCAGTTTGCCAAACATCAGCATATTCATTTAAGTCCTAAAGTCAGTAATAAGCGAGCCTCATCCCCATTTGAGTTAGTCCATTATGATGTTTGGGGACCATGTCCTGTTACTTTAAAACTCGGGTTTAAGTATTTTGTTACGTTTGTTGATGATTACTCTTGCACTACTTGGCTTTACTTTATGAAAAATTGATCTGAGGCATCCACACATTTTTGTTCACTCTATGCTGAGATTAAACCCCAATTTAAAGTCTCCATTCAAACTCTTCGTAGTAATAATGCAAAAGAATATTTGTCCCAAACATTTCAATCAAATATGATTCAAAATGGCATTCTTCATGAGTCTTCCTGTGTTGACACACCAGTCCAAAATGGGGTTGCGGAACGAAAGAATCGTCATCTCTTCTAGAGGTAGCTCGGGCTCTATTATTTCACATGATTGTTCCTAAAGTCTTCTGGGCTGATGCTTGGATGGGAAAAGTCCTTTCTCAATTACGTTTCCTACAAAATTATTGTTTCCTGTAGACCCAAAGATCTTTGGTAGTTCCTGTTTCGTCCGTGATACCCGACCTCACATTACTAAGTTGGATCCAAAGTCTCTGAAATGTGTCTTTTTTTTTAAGTATATAATATTTATATACAGCAAATAGAACAAATAAACTCATACACCCTCCTCACCTTTGATGAGGTTTGAACCCTTGACCTCTAGAAAGCCAAGGACTCACATACCGCTAGGCCAAAAAGGGTATAAGTGTTTTCCCAGTGCTTAATCGATACATTGTATCACGAGACGTTACATTCCATGAGAATATACCATTCTTTACTATGTCCACTCCTTGCAACCCAAGAGATAATGATGATTTGTTGGTGTATACCATACATGTTCCTGAGTCTACTACCGCATTCGACTCAACATAGACCCAAGAGCCTACTAAACCATCGATAGTTCATGTATATAATAGGCGGCAACGACCTACATCAGATCCCGACCCAACACCATCTTCATCATCATCTGCAGATTCGCCTAATGATGATCCTCTTGCTTCAAGTGATCCACCACCTTCCGATACATAGGTTCTGATCTTGATGTTCCCATTGCTCTTCAGAAAGGTAAACGCTCATGTACTTACCCTATTTCTTCTGTTGTTTCCTATGATAAACTTTCTTCACATTCTCGTTCTTTGATCTCTATATTTGATTCATTATCTGTTCCTAAAACGGTTGGTGAAGCTTTGGCCCATCCTGTATGGCGGGATGCTATGATTGATGAGATGAATGCTCTCAATCATAATGATACATGGGATTTTGTAGAGTTTTCTTTTTTAAGTATATTTTATATACGGCAAATGCAACAAATAAACTCACACACCCTCCTCACCTTTGGTGAGGTTTGAACCCCTGACCTCCTAGGAGGCCAAAGGCTATAATACCGCTAGGCCAAAGACCTTTTGGTTAGGATTTGATAGAGTTACCTGTAGACAAAAAGGCAATAGGTTGTAAATGGGTATTCATTGTGAAAGTTAATCCAGATGGATCTGTGGCTTGTCTGAAAGCCCGATAGGTAGCCACATTATGCTCAGACTTATGGGATCGACTACCACGAGACATTTTCTCCTGTGGCTAAGGCACCCTCCATTCGCCTGTTTGTTTCATTAGTCACTACTTACGACTGGGTACTACACCAACTGGATGTGAAAAATGCCTTCTTGCATGGTGATTTACATGAGGAAGTCTATATGGAGCAACCACCTGGGATTGTAGCTTAGAGGGAGTCTGGTAGAGTTTGTAAACTGCGTAAATCATTGTATGATCCCTCGTGCTTGGTTTGGATGGTTTAATGCTGTAGTGATTGAGTTCGGCTTACGGAGGAGCTCTTATGATCATTCTGTGTTCTTTACTTCGTCATCTTCCGGATGTATTCTACTAGTGGTATACATTGATGACATTGTGATTACTGGGAGTAATGAGACTTGGATCGAGAAGTTAAAGATTTCCTTGCGTCTCGGTTTCAAACAAGGACCTAGGTCCTTCAAAATACTTCTTGGGAATTGAAGTATCTCGTACTCGGAAAGGGATATGTTTGTCTCAACGGAAATATTGTTTGGATATATATTGTCTTGGTATCCTTTATCAACATCACGGTCATCATGCCAGAGAAGGGTTCACAGTTGCCGACTATAATGGGGAGCCCACTACTAGGCGGTCTACGACAGGCTATTGTGTGTTGGTTGGAGGGAATCTAGTTTCAAGGAAAAGCAAGAAACAGAATGTCGTTTCCCGATCAAGTGTTGAATCTGAATACAGGGCTATGGTCCAAACCACTTGCGAGCTGATATAGTTGCGTAATCTGCTAGGTGAAACTGGGTTTGTTCAATCTAAACCAATGAACCTATATTGTGATAATGAGGCGGCTATCCACATTGCAAACAATCCCGTGTTTCATGAAAGAACAAAACACATCGAGGTTGATTGCCATTTCACTCGTGAAAAACTAGAAGTTGGAATCATCTCAACTCCCTTTGTTCAAACAGGAAGACAACTTGTTGATGTCTTTACCAAAGCATTACCTGGTTCGCGAATCTCTTTTATTTGTAACAAGTTGGGCATGATTAACATCTATGCTCCAGCTTGAGGGGGAGTGTTAGAATGTAATTACGGTATATATTTACTTAGGCGCATTAAGCCCATGAGCCCTTAGGGTTTCTCTTTTGTCTAGTTTTTCTGTCTATATATATCCTTGTATCCTTTCTTTGTAATATACAAGTTAAAAGCAATAATATAATCCCTGATTACATACTGCAACTTACAACAAATGGTTTTTTTTGGATCTAGTAAATTGCTTCACCTTGTGAAGCTCCATAGTATGACCAATTTGCATTTAAGTGGTTGCAGTTGAAATGCCAAGTATAGGACTTCACTATGTGCATCATGCATGGTTTAGCCACCTCTATGTAGCATTCTCAATCATTCTGGAGGACTGATTTGTTCAGTAATTCCTTGCCTTTACCTTTATAGTATTCATCCATTTCTTATGTCGGTCATAAGATGAAATCGTTTCACAAAGGAACTCACTGATGCACACAAGCAGCAAACATAAACCCCTAGATAAAAAATGAAGTAGAGAAAAAATAATTTCAGGCAAGGGTCTTCATGGAAATATCCACACTGCTCTTTCGGGGTAGAAGTTAGATGCATGCATCCCCCCTCTCCAACGACATCTGAGTGGGATATATTGGACTCGCTTGGTTTTAAAAAACCAATTTCAAGAATGGCACGCTACTGTGCTTATTGCCACCGGGAAAGCCATTCTAAGAAAGAATGCTTCAAACCCGTTGGGTATCCCCCTTGTCATCCACTACAAGCAAATGCCAACCACCTACATCACCATCACCAAGGAGTAGGCAATCTAATTCATAGCCAACAAAGTCGTTAACCAGGTAGAAGGTAGAAGGATAGGACAGTTCAGCTACAAGTCCATGTGTTGCTTAACATAATAGGACACACCTGCAACAATGTTAGAAGCAATTGTGTTTGCTAAGATGGGCATCTTCAGAATCAACACACCCGATGCTTATGATGATAAACAACGAAAAGGAGGCCCACAGATGACCATGTGGTTAACAACTCATGTGGTAGGAATGGAAAAGTCCATCTCCTCTATTATAGTGTTCTTATAAATGCTTGGGTGGTTGATAGTGGTGCAATGATCACATTTTCACATCCACATCTCCAATGCACAAAAACAATGCATGCACCACACCAATATGTCACCCTTTCATAGCACAAAGGTTTGATTTCACTGGCTTATTCACCAATTTACCATTAATTTCAGTCGGTAAATCAACCAAACACACTTCATCATTCATCCTCTTTAGGTACTCTCAGCCATTGTCTCTAACTCTCTATGCACTTTCTCCTCTCATTCCTACACCCTCATACCGTCTCCCATGAACACTTCTTCCACTACACAAAAACCTTTACCCCAATGACACCACCCTGCCACCAAACATAGTGTGTTGATCGAGAAAGTTCTCTTTGGCTTAAAGCAAGCCTAGAAACAATGTTTTGCACAACTCACATCATTTATCTGGTCCATGTGTTTTGTTCAAAGTTATGCTGATGCTTTTGTGTCAAGCTACATAAACATTTTGGCATCAAAGATCTTGACGCTCTCCACTGCTACCTTGACATTGAAATCCTAAGGAAGTTCTCTGAAATTACCCTAACACATAGAATATTACGCCTTTAGCTGCTAAACAAAACAGAGATCACAGATCTAGAACTTTCCTCTACAAACTCATCCCAATGATGGCAAGCTTCTAACATACTTAACACTATATGGGAATGCCTCACGAGCTCCTTTATCTTACCATCAGTAGATTGTAGACGAGATCTTGCATTTGCTACTCAGTCCAAGAGTCGATTCACTCAAACCCCTAGAACTACTCACAGGAACGCTCTTATAAGAGTTAGGAGGTACATCAAGGTGTTCCCAAGACAACGCTTATTTTTCCCTTTCATGAACAACCTTCAATTATCCAAATAATACGATAGTAACTGGGATAGCCTAAAAAACAAACTATGGTCCTTAGGTCCTCCACAAAAGCCGAGTATAGAGCTCTGGCGAACAGTATTTGTGAGGTTTTTCAGCTAAGATGTTTACTCCAAGATCTAAATGTCAATGTACTCTTATGTTTCGTGACAACGCTTTCCATTGCATTACCTTCTAATTCAATCCATCATGCAAGAACTTAACACATAAAGTTAAACACACAGAGCTACCGTTTTGTTTAAGAAAAGATCAAAGAAGGGCACACCATGCCTCCTTTATACCATCATAAGCAGAAGTTGCTATTCTAACCCAAGGTCTCAGCACAATGCCTCACAACAATTATCTATCCAAGTTAGGGCCTACATAGCACCTATTATGAACTTCGAACCCCCATCCCACCCCTAGAGATATCATCTCACATAGCTGCTTATATGATTCTAGTGTGATGTGCGAAACACATTAGCCATCCTGATCCTTCTAGAACCATCAACGTAGCTTAAGACATTATACATGTACCTAATATAACATGTCTAAATTAGTTGTGCTGAATTGCTGATGTGACAGCAAGGTAGTTAAAATTAGTTGGCACTCCTCTCATATAAATACTCGCTGCTTCTCTAGTTCTCTATCTAAGCAAGAGAAATATTTCACAATTACTCTCTCACTTCGTTTCATGAGTTCTAAGAATTATTTGAGGTCACTCGAGCTCCAGCGACAGTTTTTTCTTTTAGTGTGTTCAAGATGGAGCCCTTCAAGAAATCCAGACAGTTTCTTTCATGACCAACCCCTCCCCAAATAAAAGTTGCAGCACACACATTTCCATGGTGCTCTAGCCTGAATATCTAAAAATTACTATCTAAGTTAAGAAGAAACAAACCAATAACTAAAAAAGGTGTAGAATTCTCTATAAATCCCACAAAAGATTGATAATCATTCATCCAGCTAACAAACTTGTCAGTCTCAGCTTTAAACACAAGAAAGCGCTCACTTGATCAACTACATCTATTATCAAGTAAATCTACAAACATCAACCACATACATTGTGAATTACCATGCTCCTCAATACAACAGTAAATCAGCAGAACTACACATACTTCATCGTTGTACTACTACTACAAAGAGATCTGATCTAATAACATTATAAAATGAAAACATAAGATCCCAATGAACAGTTAATTTTGCAAATGGATCGAATGGAAAATAACCCAACTGACCTCAGATAAGGAGGCGTCGTATCTTTATCCATAGTGTGGATTTACAATTATGACGAAAGAAGTGCTGCTATGTGAGAAAAATTTAGCAAATTTGAATGAAATGGGAAGGAAGATGAAAAGGGTTATCAATTAAGAGTATTACTTTGCCCGAGTAGACTGAATTTGTTAATACTGCTGCCCCACCAAGTAATTGTAACAGTAGTAGGAGGGAGACAAGGTAGAAATGAATGGGTCTTTCTGTTGGTACGGTAAAACCATAGTCAAGTAATTGGGTGTTTTCTTCGTGATTGAAAAATGGCGAAAACCAACTTAGTGGGGGGAGGTATGGAGAATTGGGGATGGCGGTGATGGTGGTGGGGATGGAGCTGACGATTGCGGGAGGGACAGGGGTTGACCAGCTGCCGATCAAGAGGCTGGCATTTGGGGATTTGGGGAGTGTCGTTGGATCTCGGCATAAATTCAGATTTTTATAATGTTCTAAATCGTGAATGAGAGTTGATTCATAAGCAAAATTACAATGTAAGAAGAATTCTAAATATAATCAATCCATCAAATGTATTAAAGTAGAAAACGTTAATTTAGAAACCTTAACTATTTAACAAAATCAAAGATTAATCTACACCTTTCATTTTCTTAAATTCAGCCGTTGCAATTAAAGATGTATTTATTTAATTTATATATATATATATATATATATATATATATATATATATTAAAAGAAGAACTAAAGAGTTGTTCAATGATAAGCTTTCTATTATATTTATTTATTTATTTATTTTTTTAATATACAATCAACACATTAATTGTTAACCTTTTCATTTTCCTACTCTTTTTTAACTTCATTTTCATTATTTTATACAAGAAATTTGAATCCACAAATATATAAAACTATATATAATTTTATATACATCAATACATGTATATTTTTAATTAAATGACAATTGAATAAAAAAATCATCAAAATTGAAGATAGGTGAAAATTTTGAAATACAAAATACAATCTTAAATAATGTGGTATAATGTAAATTATTATTGTTTGTAATTCATAAATCACATTGCCATTTCCAACATAAATCTTCAAACTATCCGACGAGATCATGCGGCTATCAATTAGTCAAGGTTTTGCCTGATCAACAAATTCGAATTTCATAAATCATTATAACATGCATTGTTGATCCAAATTATTCAATACAAAAGAGTCATTTTAAAAAGTATAAAAACTGAACTACTACAATCACTTTTTGAAAAAAAAAACAAATTAACTAACAAAAGAGAAATGAACCAAGTACATATCTATTCTCTTATCTGAAATCTACAACAAACAAGTGGCAGATGCATGATTTTGAACCTACATAGAAAAACTTCAACAAATTTACAATTTGTCGCTTTTGACTATTCTCTCCTTCCCAGGCCAAACCCTTCCCCCCATTTAAAAATAAATGTTCCCAATACTTTTTAATCTTGAGAGGGATACTTGATGAAGGGTAGATTAGAGGGTTGAATTCCGGTGAGAAGGGAAGTTAAAGTGAGAAGCCTAAGAATGGATCTCCTCCCTTGGATGTACATTAGGATGAGATGTACCGAGATGCACCCAAAAAGTTTTTCGTAAAACCTTGGGGTATTGAGGTGACACCATGAGAATTGAGTATTCTTATATGGTGAATTTGTGGTTTAGTTTTATTTGTTCCACATTGATGAAGAGTTAGAATATTTGAACAAACTAAAGTGTATAAAAAGATGGATGGTGCATTTATGTCAATTCATGGGGTTTTCCTCTTAGAGTTGTATTATTTTGGATGACCTTCTTTGAAATCTATAACCATGGTTGGAATCAAAACCAAACAAATGGTAAAAATCATAGTACACAACTAAAAGTGAAACCAAGGATGATGACCTGACAATATGAGGTTTGAGTCTTCCTCAAATCTTGAATAAAGTTGATTTTCATTATCTCATATTGGTGGAAAGATTTGGAAGAAGACGATAAATGTAAAAAAGCCTGATGGATGCTTTGAAATCTATAACCAAAACCAACCATCTTTATATCTTTATATATATATACTATCTTATAAAGCATTTGACTAAAACTCTTAAAAACTCTTAAATCCGTTTATCCCTAAACGATTCCATCCCTATCCGATTTCATCCCATATATGAATTCGTGTAACTAACTGCAGATAAACACAATCAAATACATGATAA
>NW_020201884.1:33796-45824 GCF_001531365.2 Cynara cardunculus var. scolymus
ATATCTGAATTCGTGTAACTAATTGCAGATAAACATAATCAAATACAAGATAAACATCTTATTTTAAATATAAAAAGTCTAAAATATAATTAGGATAATCATTGAGTTCTAAAGCCCAATACAATTCATTAAGGCCCAATACGGTCAATTAAAGCAAATACGGTATGTTAAAGCCCAATACGATCCATTAAAGTCCAATACGGTTCATTAAAGAAAACACGGTCTGTTAAAGCCCAATATGATCTATTAAAGCCCAATACGATCCATTATAGCCCAATACGATCCATTAATGTCTAATCGGCCTATCAAAACGCAATACGGTTCATTAAAGCCCAATACGATCCATTAAGCCTAATAGGATCCATTAAAGCAAATACGGTAAGTTAAAGCCCAATACGGTCCATTAAAGCCCAATACGATCCATTAATGTCCAATCGGCCTATCAAAACCCAATATAGTTCATTAAAGCCCCATTACGGTCCATTAAAGCCCAATACGATCCTTTAAGGCCCAATACGTCCATTAAAGCAAATACTGTACGTTAAAGCCCAATACGATCCATTAAAGCCCAATACGATCCATTAAAGCAAATACGGTCCGTTAAAGCCCAATACGATCCATTAAAGGCCAATACGATCCATTAATGTCCAATCGGCCTATCAAAACCCAATACAGTTCATTAAAGCCCAATACGATCCATTAAGACCCAATACGGTCCATTAAAGTAAATACGGTATGTTAAAGCCCAATACGGTACGTTAAAGCCCAATACGGTCCATTAAAGCAAATACGGTCCGTTAAAGCCCAATACGATCCATTAGGTAGTGTTTGGTACGCAAACTGGACTGGACCGGATGGGACGGGACGGGACAGGACTAATTGTTTGTCCCATGTTTGGTACGATTAGGACAGGACAGGACAAAACTATTAAAATGACCATATTACCCTTAAATGTTGTTCAATGTTATTTTATATCATATAATGATTGTAAAATGAGAACAAATCAACCAAAATATATTTTAATTACATAGTTTTTATAATCAAGTTTAATACATTAAATATAAATCCAAAAAAATGACAAGTTTTTATAATCAAGTTTAATACATTAAATATTACCCATTTTGACATGTTATTCAACCCACATTTTTTTAACATTCCAAGACCACATGTAAATAACATTTGTCATACCACAAATTCAGTTGTAACCTTCGTCATGACATTATCAAAAGTTTAACATTCCAATAACACATGTCAAATGAACCAAAAATATCACAAAAGGACAATCGTTTTCATCATCTCCTAAATATGTCAAAATGTACCAAAAATATCACAAAAGGACAATCGTTTTCATCATCTATTAAATATGTCAAATGTACCAAAAATATCACAAAAGAACAATCGTTTTCATCATTTCCTAAAATATGTCAAATGTACCAAAAATATCACAAAAGGATAACCGTTTTCATCATCTCCTAAAACACATTACTTGATGTCATCGTAAATTGACTTCACAAATTCTATTTTCATATAATCATCCAAACTCTTCCAAAACTGAAATTGGGCTGGTTTGTCCGCAAAGTACTTACCCATTTGAATGATTTCAATCACCCCAAGCCTAAATTGTCTCAACTCTTCTCTCAAGCCATCCATTTCGGGTGTAGAATCCGAAATGACCGAAGCCAACTTTTTCATTTGGGTGGTTGCTTTATCGATCAAATTCTTGGTTGCTTCCACCATCATTGATAACTCGGTTGTCCTTTTTCTCTTTTTTCTTGTTTCTTCTCCTTCAGTTGGAGGAATGAAGGAAGGAGAAGTTGTATCTGAAGAACTTGGAAAGGGAGGAACACCAAATTCAGTTGAAAAATCTTCGTTGTCTTCCATATTCATATTCTGTAGTGCGTCTGTAGCTGATTCAGCCATATTTCCCGTTGCTCGATCTTTCTCGAACACCAACTTCAACCGCTCGTAAGCTGGGAATGGCTTATTCGCCATGTATTTTTTGTTGGGATGTTTCTACGACAAAAAACAAATAAACAATTATTAAGAGAAGTAACAAAAAGTATTATATATAACCCATTACTATTACTAATATCTAACCTTTAGATACTCCTCCAAAATCTCGGGAGCTTCTACAGTCACGCATTGATTTGCGTTATTCCATCCAAATCCGCTTGTATTCAACATATCATAAGCGGCATAATACTTATCTTTTAGCCGTTTAATCGTGTTTTGTACATGTTTCGACGTGAGGCTAATACCGGGAATTTTTCCCCTCATCTTTGAAACAACGTGATAGTCCCTAACAATCAATCTTCATGAAAGCTTCATTGAATCAATGGCAGATCTTGATATTTCTTGTAAGAACACAATGAGAGTTGAGAGAGAAAGTCAATATCATCTAATCTTGGTCAAATCTTTTATTTACGTAATGATATTACAATTGAGAATCCCTCACAAAATACAAAGACTCACCCTTTATATAGGGTCAAACAAGTAAACAAAGTCAAAGTCAAACTATCTATGAAAAGTCAAACACGGTGACAAAATTAACTTTCAAGACAAATACAACTTTACACTGAATTTCAGTCCTAACATTCTCCCCCTTTGTATTCAGACTTGAAAGAATTTGCACGCTTTGAGTCTCGTTTGAACTTTGTAGCTTTAAGCACTCTATGACTTCTTCAAAACAATCTCCAACTTGAAACTTCAAATGATCATTATTTGAGAAAGATCTTCTAACATTCTTCCCTCRAATGTAGAACCGCGATGATCTTCTCTTTTGACAATGTAGAACAAAAACAATAACGATCTTCAGAATTGATCTTTAACACACTTTCTCTTCAAAGGCAATCTTTATCAACAAACTGTTGTAAAAATTGATCTTCACATTTAACAACTCTCAGACATTATAACATCGGAATAATTTTCTGTAATAATCTTCAGTTGCACTCCTTTTGAGTCTTTTTGCCAATTTTGATGTTACTCCCCCTTGATCTTTTTAACAAATTCCCCTTATAATGTTCGGAACTAGACATTTCATACTCCCCCTTATGATGAAATAAGAATCATTACATCATACACAAGAATGAATGAAATCTTCCGTGAAAGCCGTCAATTCATGAAATTGTAAGTAGATCTTTTCAAATCCACTTGTTTAATCTTTTCAGATTAAGGGAATGGGAAGATAACAACCAATTTCATCGTATGAAATTGTTTTCAACCTTATAAAAAGATTGGCCTGTGAGTATAACAAATATACTCAGTACAACGGATGTACTGTATATATGAGATTTTTTAAAGTTCATCTCACCAGGTCTTCCATTCAATCATCGATATCTTATAAAAGTATATCTATGAATGTTTCGGTAAAATAACGTATAATTTGCACAATCTATGTAGTGTAGAAAAATAAAGCAACTAATGCTTTTGTTTAGGCTCAAAAAGATAAATCGTGTGGACTACACAAATTTATCAGACTCAATTCGTGATCAAAAAGATTTGAAGGGGGGACATATATCCTTCTGATTCAATATCAACTATCTCCGAATGAAAAATTGATAGATGATGAGCTGCATGTCCCAAGTGTTATTGAAACACTTRTCTGTTAAGAGATAAATGAGTAACTGGTGGGGTTGTAACAAGAATTGGCCTGGGCTTTGCCTTTTTCAATATTAGTCTCGAAAGAATTGAGAACTAATAGATAATGTGGTATGCCCGAATTTTAGAAGTTTGGAACAGGATTCTTATGTTCTTTTAATCCTGACACAACTCTTGTCAATTCTTTTATCTCACAGCAACTACCGCTCTCTTTTTCATTTTAATCTCAGCACACAAACCTTTTTGTATTTAATCTCACTCAGATATGGTTGTCCTCTTGGGTAGGTCTGTCGGTTCTGACATTCCATAGAGATATTTCTTATAAGCACTCAGTCCCTCCTAAATTTAACAATATGCTCAGTTGATCACAATGGTTGATCAAAATGTTATTGCAAATAAAGCACAATAATCATATAAAATTTGATCAAAATATTTGGCTTTAAAGCACAATCAATAAAGGAATGATGTGACAACGATCAGATTATTCGGTATGCGAGAGAATGAATGAAGATCTGTAAGAACAAGTTTACAAATTATAATTAAAAAAATATGAAGTATATATCAATCAAGGTAAATTTTTTTTTGAAAAACAGCCTTTGAATACAAACGAGTGTATTATCACCGAAAATGATTTATATAAGAGACGTGATAATAACAGTTTGAAGAATAGCTGAAACAGGTATTGGAGTTATGTACGAGGAGAAATTACGCAAGTAAAATCTCAGGAAATACCTGTTCAGAAAATGTACTCGTTTCTTTAAAAAAAATTATTCACTTCTCGAAAACATTTATTGAACTTCTAGAGACTCCCCCTAGAAAGTAGATTATAGAAATGTTTCGATTCAGCTCAAAAATTAAAAAATTTAAGAAAACATGTTTAGCACGGGTCTGAAACTAGATGTTTAGAAACCACACTCGGTGAAGCACGGGTCCTGAACTGAATTGTTTATAAGCCTTATTTGGAACAGATTACAACTCCCCCTACATTAGTGTATCAATGATATGATATTCTGATCAACGCAAACTTGACACACCTGCAAAATCAAATTAGACAGATTTTGGTACCCAAACAAACTTGGGTCCTATTTTGTTAGTATCGGGCTGGGGTATGTTGTCATCTATTTCTATTAGATGTTTTCTTTTTAGCACTTTTAACAGGATGATCAGATACAAAATATGATCCATACCAACTATTATAATCATACCGTTCTTACCTTTCAGTCCTTCTGATCTCTGTTGTCTGTACTCCATCTGTTGTATGTCTTCTTGTTCACAAAATCTGTTGATTTGCATATGGAGCACATGATTCTTCTCTTGCTAAGATGAATCAAATCAGTAGTAGATCTTACAAAACAAGGAAGATGATTAGTAACAATAGAAGTACATGATGAAACAGATTCAAATTTACTGACCCAAATGCTTTTAACCTTAGAAGAATAATTGGGTGATCCGATAACATACCCTTGATAATACTGATTACAAGAACTAGAATAGATCTTAGAAACAGTTTATTTAGGGCTGCTTGAATAACTGTTCGATTTGGAACAATCATAGAAGCTAGTTTTACACTGAGAAGGAGAACCAATTGAGCTTTGAGCAAAAGAAAAGTCTTTGACTTTCTGTAAAAGCTAGTCTCTTTCAACAGTAACTAAATCAAACTTATTTTTAAGTTATGTTCTCATCTTCATCTCAGTTTCAAGGTCTGTCTTCAGATCAGACGATTTCTTTAAAGTGTCCAGGAGTTTACCTTCTAACTCCTTCTGAAGCATTTCAAACTTCTTCTCCTGATTTATAAACTCTCTTCTCTCTTCATCTAAGCTGCTCTTCTCATCCTCAGAAGCGATGTCAAGCCATTTTTTCTTTTCAGCAAGCTCTTTAGCAATAGCTGTATGTTTCTTTATAGTATTTCTCTTTTCAAGAGCAAATTGCTTCTTCTCTTCGTCTAAAGCCTTCTGCTTTAGAGCAATGCTATCAGATAAAATCTATGTTTGGCTCTGACACTCTTCTGTGATGTCTGTCTTTTCTTTATCATTCTTGGCACGTTCCAAGATGATCAGCTGCTCAAAATTTGATATTTGCTTTAACAACATTTTTGCGTTCAACTCGAGAGAGTTTATCTTATTCTCAAAAGATACACGTTCAGCTCCAAATTTTCTTTCTAGTTCAATCACCCTCTTCTTCTCTTTCTCATATTTTTTCTCTCAACATCCAAACTATTCTCAACTTCTAGAACCTTCTCTTTCTCTAAATTCAGTAATTTCCTTAACTCAATCAGATCACTCTTAGACTTATGAAAATTTTCAGTTAAGTCCTCTATCTCTGTATTATTCCTTGGAGTCGATAATTCATTTCTTACCTTTTGAAGTTTATTAAAGAAATCTTTGTTAGCTTTACTCCAAATTTTCAGATCATCATCATAATCCTTTCTAACAGACCTGAGAGTGTTTTCCAACTTTTCAATCTTGTATATGAAATCGTTTTCAATACATTCACATTGTTCTTTATGTTCTTGTTTCAAATATTTAATAAACTCTACATTGGCATGATTTTCATAAAACACATTCAGATATTTCTCTTTATAATCCTGTATGCTCTAATCCAACTCTGAAACCTTCTCTTTCAATTCCTTATTCTCTCTCTCAAATGAAACTGCCATTTTCAAAAATCAAGATTTATTAAGGATCAAATGCTTTGAAATCAGCTAAAAGAAATCAAAAACAGTTAAGCTCAAAAACACAAACAGAAAAACATGAAACTGACGAGAAATTAGAAAAACGACGAAAAACTGTATAAAATCAGTAAAACTATCAAAACTATTGAAAACAGTTAAAAACTGTTGAGAACAGTTAAAAACTGTTAAAAACAATCACAAATAGTTAAAACTGATAAGAAACAGTTTATACGATGTAAAATAGATCAGAATATCTCTATCAGATCAACAAAAAAAATCAGAATAAACAACAAATAGAAACTGTAAATGATTTGTAACTAAGGAAGCCAACTCGAATAAAAAGCAGGCGATTTAACAATGTCCGGTCACCACAAGTATGTACCAAGCGATATACAGAAATCTGGCTTTGTACAAGAAACAGCCTATAACACACTGTCTACACCTTATCAGCTCAAGCCTTGCTCCCTTATCCTCTCAAAACTTTGTTCCCTTCTCCGTTCAAACAATTGTTAGTCCGCTCAAGCTTTATGCAATAAAGACACTAAATCGGCTAAAATATGTCCAATATACACTCTAAATCACTCAATCCGATAGTTCCTTATCCGTTCAAACTGTGACCAATAAACAGTCAAATCCGATCAAGCTGTGACCAATAAACAGTGAAATCTGATTAAGTTGTGTACGATGTAGACAATAGTTCGCTTAATCTGTATACGATTTAGACACAATCACTCAATCTGTCAGCGATTTAGTCCCTTGATTGCTCAAGCTGTCATTGTTGTAAACCATAGTCCGTTCAAGTCTTAAGCTGTGATCGATGGACACACTAAATCGCTCAAGTTAGTTCATAAACCGATCAAGCAGAATGCGATATAATCCCTAAATCGATCAAGTTGTGATCGATGAACACTTTAAATCGGTAAAGCAGTGACCGATATAGTCTCTAAATCACTCAAACAGATTCTGTAACACCCTAAAAATTTATTATTCGTAAAATAAATAAATGTTAAGGGTTAAAATTTAAATAGTAAACAACATACGGGATTAAAGTGTCGATACTCGAAAAATATGATTTTATTGCAATTAATAAAATCAATAAAAAAAAGGAAATGAAACATTTTGTATTTAATTGATTTGGGATGAAAATGCAGAAAGAAAAACAAAAGGGACTTGTTCTGCCAAAAGTAGAAAATTAATTTGTAAATGATGAGATTTGGGAAATCATTTCCCAAAATCACGTTTTTCTTGTTTTAGAGATGGTTAACGGCTTATAAATTGGAGTTTTTGACTGAAATTTTTTCGAGACGTTCCTAAGGGTGTAATGGAGTAAACGTCTTTGGAATTTCGAAATTTCATCAAGAAACGAGTGAGATATCGAGTTTGAAGTGGCATAGGGTCATTTCATACAAAAACGACGATTGAAGGTAAAATACTCAACCAAAATTGATGTATAATATATGGTTGGCTTCTTTTTTCAATTACCTTTATGTTGGTACAAGTCTCGTGGGCTATGGTAACTTGTACGTCGAGCAGTTTAGGCTAGAAGCTGCCATGGCAGCGGCTCGACGAGATTCGGGTACAAAAACTCAAAATACGAGTTTAATATTGAATCGTAGGGGCTGTAAATTTGGATACGAGTTGGAATTATTATTATGTATAAGATTTTGTAAAAATTTTGGTGAAAAAAGATCGGAAAAATATATCAAACGAAGATCGTTCACGATAGCCGCACCAAGGGGGCGACCGGGTTGGGCCGGGTGTCGAGTTGAGCCGGCCGACGCTATACCAAGTTTAGGCCATGACCGACTTGTTTTGGTCGAATTCGGTTAGACTCGAGTTGTTTTGATTTGTTAAAAAGAGATTTGAGGCTCATTTATTTACTTGGATTAATCGAAATAAATCGGGATGTTTCGATTAAGTTGGTCAAGATTTGGACATCAATTGTAAGGGTTATTAATTTATTGGATTTTCATATTTAAATTATAAGAAATAATTTAGTAATTTATTTCGGGAGTTGTGACTAGATAATTGTGGGATCGGACGTTTTTATAACGAGAATCGTATATAATTAAATGTTGGGTTTAATACGTCGTAACTTATTTCAGATGTGAAAAGAATTCCATTAGGGAGAGGGGTATATGGTGACGAGGTATGCTTGGGGTTGACCCGTTGACCATTCTTACCCTAAAGTTGACCTATTTGACTTTTGGGTTGACTTTTTGGGGAAATGTCAATACTTTAATTATTGAAATATAATTACATGTTATAGGATATTACTCAGGGACGAGGTTTAGCCAAACAGAGCTATTCAGGTGAGTATTCATGAGACTTTAACTGGGATGCATGCTTATGTACAAATTATTTGAGCATTACGATATTTTTTTATGTACATGTTTATGGGTTTATTACATGTATATGAATTATTATTGTGGGTTGTATGCTATTTGTTTACATGTTTTTAAACATTAATTAGCATGTTATAAAAGAATTTATATTTTTGTCCAGTATGGGAAAGGGTCAAAAGTCATAAGGGATGACACATCCTAGGGATGGGTGACCGGACAAGGGATAACCGTATAACCCGAGGAAGTGCCGATGACGCTAAGACCTTAACCCGACAGAAAATTAAGAGATCTCATTATTATTTCAAAAGGGTTTGAAACAAATGTGCATATTATTTTATTCGGGGCATTGTTCGTTTTATGCATGATGAGGTGTGTATGATTGTGCACAAAACCATGAACTCACTATGCTTTATAAAGCTGACTATTAGTATGCATCTCAGGTGCAAGAGGTTCAAGGGTGGACAAGAGCGATGTTCTCTCCTAGATAATTACATTATTATATTTTGGATGTTTAGGTTTATGCTTAAACTCATTTTGTAATGTAACCCGGTATGGGATGGGTTAGCGTTGAGCTATTTATTTTAATTGAATTTGCAAGACTTCCGCTGTAATAAGGCTTTATTATCCACTATATTTTGGGGTTATTTATTGTTATTTAATGAGAATGACGTGACACAACTCATGATGAAAATGAGGGTATTACAAGTTGGAATCAGAGCCTTAGTTTAAGAGAATTAGGTTATTGATAGCCTGAGCTTAAACTGGGAGGGTATTAAAGGGATCCAAATTGGGTGAACTAGGTTACTATTAGCCTAGACTTGAATTAAATGAAGGGGTAAAAGAGTATATAAGTTTAGTTTTTTTTATGAAAGAGAAATGGTTTAAGCAAAATATGATATTTGACAACCCAAGCTTGAATCACGGGATTAAGAATATGAATGCAACATAAGATTCATATTGGAGTAATATGCTATTATAAAAACTCATGATCGAATTATTGGTGATGTATTGTATTTCCTTTTTAGAAAATGGGATGAGAATGGATGGTCCATGTATGGTATGGTCAGATAGGGGATTATCTCATGGGCTAGTGAATATTCAAATGACTAAGATTAAGTTAGTTGAGGTGGTGCTCAACATATATGGTTATAGATATGGGAAACTTGAGGTTAAGAAATGAAGCACTTGTAAGGTTGATAAGAAACATCTGACAAACATTTATAACTATAATGGTGCTCTTGGGGAGAGACGTAAATGGTTTAGAAATGAACATGAGGCCAATGTCAATTAGGGTATAAAAGAAAAGGTTATGACTCTTAGAGACAAGATTTGTCAGGATGTTCAATATGATTAAATATACATGGGGAATTCATTTGAGATGAAAAAGAGACCTACGTGATAGAAAAGAGTCATATACTATATGTAATGGGTATGGGGTTGGTGATTAGGCCACCCATCTTATTGGTCATTATAAGAGGGGTATGTGTAATCACTCTTAGACCTTTGGGTGTGAGACTATGGAATGTATAGGAGTTCCATAGAGACATAATTGGAGAGTACTATGATTGGGGAGCATGGTACAAGAGATATTTGAGGGAATGGTATCAGGAATGGCTACAAACTCGTCAGACTGTGTGTCTATGTCCAGATTATATAAGGACTAATTAAACGTTTTATATTTTCATAAAGGGAAGTGATGATGAGATAAGAGTGGAGAAGATATAATGAGTTAGCAATGGAATAAATCACAATTAATTCTTATGATTACTAATACTTAAAGTAAGTTATATATCTATAAACTTACTAATAAAATTTCAGTATGAATTATGATGATTGATCAAGATAGCTCTAGGGAACTAAGGGGACACATATTTAGCAATGTTGTTTAATGCAACGATAGATTACAGTCGAGCCCATGACTGGGGAAAGGTTAATACAAAGGTTTTAATGTAGCTTAGCCTGTGTGATTGTTTTGCAGCGACTGGTAGAAGTTGTGGTTGGTCTCATGATGTTGACCAATGTGATAGAGCAATATCAAGGGGTGTTAGCAAAAAGGTTGCACATGTTTACAGGATGCATTATTGCCGATAATAAACAAAAAAAATTTGGACAAGACCATGTAATAGTAGGATTGATGTGGATGGAGTTAATCCATGGAAGATTCCTAAAATGCAAAGGTGATCTTCACTATTGTAGTTCAAAAAAAATTGAAGTTAACGGAAATCCAATTGTGGGGTAAGTTGGACCACGAAAATGGGTAATGGTTCCAAAAGCAACATGGAGCATAATATGATATTGGAAGGGGCTCGGGAGACTCCTAAAATAGGTTCGATACACCCGTATTAACAATGTCTTTACTTAGTAGAGGTGTAAATGGGTGATATATAAGCTTGGTGATATAATCACTAAGAAACAACATGTTAGACTAAAGCCTAAATGTATCAAATTTTGAGGGAATATCGATAAGAAAGATAAGTGTATATATTGTGAAATGTAGCATTGAATGATTAGCATGTATAGTTGACGTCAGTCAATAAAATAAGATGGTGTATGATGTACCCATGGTGTGGGCGAGTATTAAGGTGGTTAGAGATAATGTATCGAAAGTATCACTAGGTGTGAGGGTTCCTCAAATTGACGTAGTCCAGAGGGAACACATATTATGAGAATATTGATCTAATTTTGTCGTGGCAAATGAGCCAAATTCGATGAAAAGATTATGAGAGCCTTTGATCAAGGATTTTATTTAGCTAAGTTAACACCTTGGATAACATTGACAGGGTGAGTTAAATTAATATGGTATGATGCATGTATGCATCAATAACTTTGATGTGTATGAGATCAATTACAGGAGCAAAGGTTTTGCCAAGGACGATGACCTAGTTGATCAACTTCAAACATGCAGGGAAACATGAGCACTACATATGGTTGGTATGGGGCTTTTGAAAAAAAAGGGAAACTTTGTGTTAGTTCTAAGTATGGAAGTAATTGGTGAAACACAATTTATTGGTCACAGAAGTGGGATTTAGTTGGGTTAAACCAAAAACAAACACAATAATGGATTTGAGAATCCAAAGAATGGGATTACATATTTGGGGCTTATGGTTTTTAGCAAACTAATATAAGTTTCAATAGGTATTTCTTAAATCTACTGTTGGTCCCAAAATGGTCTACAAGATAAGAAACAGTTTGTAGAAGGGAGGGGGATGAATACAAAAACAAAGTTTTCAAATTTAAAATATATATTGATAGAGAAGATCAATACAGATTTTACAAGATTGTTTGCGGAAAAATAAGGTATAGGAAACCTATCTAAACAACCTTTGGTCACATACAGAGGTTTAGCAAATACAAGAAAARAGAATGCTAAAAGAAATATCTTTTACTTAAGCTAGAAGAAACTTGAAGTAAGAAT
>NW_020201885.1:0-1092 GCF_001531365.2 Cynara cardunculus var. scolymus
CCAAACCTTCTCAACCTTCCACCTCTTCAATCGATGAAACCATTACCACCCTCACCCACCAAAACACAACCATCCAAGACACTCTCACCCAACTACCCGCTGCCATCCTTGCCCAAATACCCCAACCCACCCCTCCACCACCTCCTCCCTCTGCAGGCCCCTCATTCGATGAAGCCTTCTCTTCCTTCACTGCAGAGGTGAAAGATCTCATCGCCAACCTCCCCATTCCACCACCAACTTCAACCTCCACCATCCCATCACAACCTACAACCTCCACCTCCACCACCGAGTTTGCCACAAAGGAAGACATACAATCACTATCAAGAGCGCTGGTCTCCTCTTTCAACGAGATCAGCGCAAAGTTTGTTCATCGAGCCATCCAACCAACAAGGGCTCTTACTACAATGCTGGTCGATGAACAACAATGTACTTCAACTCTCCTTCGTTCAATGAAGGAGACCACCAGAAAGGCAGCCCTGAGGGAGTATATTACATCCCTCAGGAGGAACAAAAAGAAGAGGTCTCAAGCCTCTTGCTCAAGTAGCCGCCCGAGCAAAAAAAGGCGCCACGATGACCAAGACCCCGAGGATCAAGGCCTTGGCCCTCGTGAGGGGGAGAAAGTGGCGGCGGCTGCATACACGTCAACATCTGCTGCACCACAGCAACCAGCACCACAACAACCATCCACCCAAGGAACCCAAGCGACGGAACCAGAGGCCTCGCCCTCTGATGATGAACCGCTGAACCAGGTTCCCTCAGCTACTACCCCAGAGCCCATCGTGTTGAGTTCCTCAACCGATGAAGAACCAACCACCCCTCAAACACATCAACCTCTTTCTTCTACACCAAATATAAACCTACCCTTAACCCCTTCACCAACACCCCGCACAACTCAACCTTTCATCATCTATCTACAACCAGAGCCCATAACAACCCAACCTACTTCACCCATACAACCAGAGCCCATAACAACCCAACCTACTTCACCCATACAACCAGAGCCAACTACAACCCAACCTTCATCACCCCAACCAGAACCTATAATAACCCCAAACCAACCAACCCAAACACAACCAACCCAAACACAACCAA
>NW_020201885.1:2410-9890 GCF_001531365.2 Cynara cardunculus var. scolymus
ATTCATTGATGCGATGGACAGACTAACACTTAGAAGGTTTTCTAAGTATTCATCCATGCATACATCGAAGACTTAAAGATAAGGATGAAAGCGCCACGTCAATAATGACAGCTGGAGATGACAAATCAACAGCTAGAATTATAGTTTATCTTGTAAACAATGATTATCCATGTARAAGATAAACATTATCTATTAGCTAGAATATTTGCTAGAAAGTAGTAATAGTTAATTATCTTAGCATTAGCTAACTAGTATAAATAGACGACTAGGTCTATTGTAAAATGAGAGCATACGTGAAAAATCCTCTTAGTGTTTTACGTTTCATTATCAATAAAGTAAAACCTTTAAAGCTCAAATTGTTCTTTAATATTCATATATTAATTTTGAGTCTTCTTAACTTTCTTCATAAAATCATTATAATTTGGTTATTCATAACTAGATTATAAGTGTTATTGAGAGATCTAGGATCAACACTATTTCTTCGATTTATACATTTAACATAATTCAAAGATCGTAAATCGCTCAATTCATAAACCAGTTAACACAATTGATCGATATATTCTTGAACCAGTAAGACATGTCTGGTTTAATGTCTATTCCCCTTGACCCTTGTCCGGTTTAAAACTAAACCGCTTAATTCTTGACCAGTTTACATATAAATCGTTTAACACTTAACCGGTTTACTCATAATCCGGATAACACTCATACGGTTTAATCTTTAAACCGAGTGAAAAGTTTATACAAACAATTTTATGCATTTCAAATGGATAAAAACATTTAAATCACTCACCTTGAATTTCCTTTTGAAACCAAATTGAATCTACTTCTTGCTTCCAATACTAATAATCCGGTCAATCTTCTTTCTCTCTTTTAAATCGCTCAAATCACCAAAATAGCAGAAAAGATATAATGGAGGCTAAACCCTCCCTTATATACTCTTTCTAAAAAGAGTAGGGCAGCTAAAACTGCCTCCAATCATGCATCCATCCATGTATATTCTCAAGCACACATGCATGTATGCATCCATACATCATACATACATACATTCACCTTTGCCTATTCACATACATGTATGCATACATACATCATACATATAAATCATGCGTACATATATACATATATATATATATATATCATATGCGTTTCACATTATTCATATAATTCCACATATTTGCATGATCAAATATAGCAATTTATCATGTTGTCACATAATCATTGAACAATTAATCACGTATTAATTACCTCAGGTGATAACCAGTATCCAGTTATCACACCTTTCCAATCAAGTATTCACGTAGGAAAATATACCACATCCACCTAGATTGCTTTAATCTATAAAGTGAGCGTTTAACTTTATTGTAAACACACTTTGTGGTTTAGAGTTACTTGATTTAGGTAATATGATGTCAACAAACAATTATATATATATTTGAATCTAGATCCCCATAGAGATATGTAGTAACCACATCAATTTGAACTGCATTTCTAGTCCTTTGGGAACTACTAGGCTAATTATTTAGCAGAATGTTATAACACCCATCATGGGAGAGTAAGTATTCTCATGGTCAATCCAGGGCATTGTGGGAAATCTTTTGTCAAAGGAGACCCTTATACATTATGACTTAATTATTATCATTATGCTTTCTGACAAATGATTTATCTATGTCTTATAGGCTTTATACTTGGTGGATTAGCGCTTCCTAGATTGTTTCATTTTATTTAGGCCATATTTGCTCTTCGTTGACATCTTTCAACTGAGAATGGTTTGAGGTCATCATGCTCTATCATCTTATGAGAAATAGTATGTACAATGTATCATCAATGAGTATGTATAGTTTGTCCATCGACTCATATGCACTCTCATAGTTTATTTGAGATTTGTTTGATCTCTAGAATCAATATTAACTTCAGACTGTCCTCCAGTAATAATTCATAGACATAGTTTTAATTAGAGACAAACTCATGAGAGGTTTATATATTGATGATAATGGTTGTTCCTTACTCTTGTTTTTCTTTAGATGAGTATCTATCGAACCAAGTAGCATCCCCCATTTTCTTTTGGGAGCCAGGGCCTCAACCATACCTCCACCATGTGTGATTGCAACGCACTTTCCCATAGTGTTGTGCCTTTGTTTAGGGACTTTTAACCTTAAGGGTATATTCATAGCTGGTATATGTGATCTTTCACTTCTTGAATAACATTAGACTTATCAGGTATCAAGTCTGATTCGTTTGACTTGAACTTTACATTGTGAAGTTTGAGGATCAAAATGAGACAAAATGAGAATATTCTATGACACTTCTTGTTGTTCCCATGGGAAATCCTTTTTCCTATCTCCCCATAACGATGGGAAGACTGTCTCATGAAAGTGGCAACCGACAAATCTAGTGGTAAAGAGATCACCCATCAAGGGTTCTAATTAGAAGATAATTGTTGGAGATTTATATCCAACTTATGTAAATTATCTTTAAGAACCCATTTTGGTGCGTTGTGGGGATGCAATTGGCATATATACTACACAACCAGACATAAGTAAATGTAAAATATCATGCTTATATCCAGTTACTAATTGGTACGCATGAAATTGGTTGGTTACTGATGGGTCTGAAAACGAATAAATAAGGTTGCATGTAATATTTGCGTAACCCCATGCAGATGTGGGTAATTTGTTGTGCATAAGCAATGCCTTAGATACCATCTATATTCTTTTAATGATAACTTCTATAAGACCATTTTACATATACGCATGGGGTAAGAAACTATATATTAATCCCAATACATCTTCAATAATCATCAAATCCTTATTATGTAAATTCTCCAACATTCCAAGTCATGTAGACTTGATGAGATAATCAGGGCGGTGAGCCCTTAAATGTTTAGATAGTGTTAGGAGTGTAACATCTTATATGAAAAATAATATGACATGCGTTCATCGTGTCAAAACCGGAACCGTAAAGTACTTTAATAGCCCACCTTATGGATGTTTATATCCATAAATATCACCTTGTAGTTGTTCTAAGAATGGAATATTTTTGTATTATGCCCTTAGCTTTTGGATGGTGTCATTCCTATCTTGGCTAAGGATCAGGGCATACAAAAGTATTAGGTATTCGAGAGGGCATATTATGAYGGTGGTGTTGTTCTTATGCTGCAGAAATCAATAGTTGCAATTTGGTTAATTGCCTCATTTTGCTTTTTACTCAAAAGAGAATGTGTTTATGTGTATTTTGCAATCATGGATCATTATGTCATGATCATGGTCTCCCACRTGGTCATRCTAAAACATATATGTGTTATTGTCCCAAAGTTCTTTATTGRTGACAAAATATGATTTCATGACCTATATAATCCACTAATTAATTTCTCTAATATATGTTCATTTCATATCATTATAGTTGATATACATATACCCATTTCCATTCTTATAATATGATTTCCAATTGATACGAATATCTTAACAAGGTTTCTATTAATATAGTGCTTTAGTGACTATTAATTTTGTATTAGTAAGAAAATGACAGTCCATTGTCTAAGTATTACGGTAGGAGTAATTATAAAATAAATATTAGTGTATCTTTTAAGATTGTGTGTGAGGTCCCACAAAAACACTCAAGTTTTCCTTGATACTCCTTTGTTCCATAGCCCTGGGGCTATTTACAACTATCCAATTAAGAATTCTCAGTTGTACGAGTACATATATATTTGTTTTCATGTATTTGTTTACATATATAATGGTTATATATTCGATTTTACATCAACAAATGAAATTAATTTAATACTTAGAATAAATTTCAAATAAAACTATGCTTAATCAATCTTAAATTAATATGATATAGTTCATTTTCAACTTGTTCTTTTTTTATATGAGCGATTATTAGTACATTTCTTCTTTTATTGTCCATTATCTTATGGGCAGTAGTTGCATCTCTACTCCAAAGATTAGAAAATTCTTCTCGACTCTTGTCATGACCCTGACCCCTTTACGGTCTTGTCCACATGGTGCTCATATGTCAAGTGAGTGAAATTGTCTTTAACTCACTATCCTTTGGAGTTATTTCCACCTCTAACATTTGCATTATTGACCTTAAGAATATTTATTTGTCACAACATGTCTATCATTGTTATGTAAAAGAACCTTGTTATATCTCTCAACCACTTGTAGATTGATGAGTTTATTCTAAGAGCTATATTCAAGCTTATACTTGTTCATTAGTACGATTGTTGATATGTGAAATATGGAAATTATGTTAAGAATCAGTCATCTTCTTTGAATTCCTTGCCACAAAGATTGAGATGCATTTTTGAGACATCACGTTTATTGTTGAAATTAGTTGTCTTCTTGTAATCAAGTGGGTTTCATTCCACCCATGATTAGTTTCGGAAGTACATGATAATGAATATTCCTGATTTTCCTTTTCAGGGAGCTCTACTATTCTTGGGGATTCTAATTAGCAGTATTCCCTCCAAAAGTTGTGATTGATAGGGGTGGCAAAAAATAACCCAACCCAGAATTAGCAGGTTGGGTTGAGATTTTCAACCCATTTAAATAAATGGGTCAACCCGTCTAACCCATTTAAATAAATCGGTTGGGTTGGGTTGAATTTTTTGACATGTTTTCAACCTGTTTTCAACCCACTTAAAAAATTAAATAAATTTATTTTATTGTTAATATTATATCTATTTTATTTTTGTTTTGTTTCTTCTTAAATATTAGCCCAAGTTTCATGATGACTCTTCGTTTTCAATCATTCAATTCTTTCACACCCTTCATTCATTACTAATCAATATCATCTATCCTTCATTATCGTATCATGAGTATCAATGTATCAATATCATCTATCCTTCATTATCGTTGCCTTCAATTCTTTAATCTTCAACCTTCAATTCTTCATTATAGATTATCAATCTTCTCCCCTTCTTTTGAGTTCTACCTTCTTGGCTTCTCCAATCAAAGATTTGGGTTGGTTTCAGACTTTCAGTTTCCGATTCAAGGTTGACGGCTTGATCAAGTAAGTGGGTTTTCTATTATCTCTTTTGGCCCAAAAATTATCTCTCGTGTCTCGCATGTTTATAACTTTATATCCAGTTAATTTTATTTTGGAGCATGAAGCACACTCTTCCTATATTTGTTTCTTATTTGAGCAGTTTTATTTGACTCATTACTGTTGCGCACAACATTCTATGAAGTTCCATTTAGACTAGATAATTGTTATGCTAAATTAATTTTTTATTTTGTTACAATGTTAAAATAATATGCCGAATTGGATGCTGTCTGCAATGGTGTTGTGTATTTGACAAATTATTTCCAAGAAAGCAACCTCAACACAACTCTCATAGTACCTTGCATTGCAACATCTACGAAAAAGATCATGAATGGAGACTAAAAACAAAATCAAGTTTTCGTTCAATTAACAAAACAACAAGCTGCTTATCTGCGTGCATGGTGGTTACCATCTGCTGGAGGTGGCGGTGGCGGTTGTGCTCCCTAATAACCACCGCCTCCATGACTAGGTCATAACTAGGTCCGCCAGGTCCTCGTTGTCCATGAAATCCACTTCCACCACGTCCTCTATATGAATCATAACTAGGTCCAGCAGATCCTCTTTGTGTATCATATCGTTGTGTATCATAACCTGGTGCATTAGGGCCTCTTTGTGATTCGTAGGAAGGTCCACCAGGCCCTCTCTGTGAGTCGTAGGTTGGTCCCCAGGGGTGATGCCAGGTTTAAATTTCAAACCAATCTAGTTCAAATTCAAAGAAGAATCAGTCTCGTTTCAGGATCATATTTTACGTGCAAAACGGAAACCATTCAAAATAGCATCGATATGCATTGGGTTAAGTCAATCTAGGCCAAATAATGTCCGCACTATTAACATGTGAAACTTTTATCAGTTTTGGGGTGATAAGTATGTAAACAGGGCAGTTGGTTCATTAACTTGTTTGAAAGGCTAACATATTAAGGTCCAAAAGCTTGTGCAGTGGGATCAATCTTTAAAACTTTAGTACAAGGCAATGGAAACTGACAGCAAAATCTCCATTATTGTTGTGACCTTCTTTCTTTATGTTATATACAAGAGGTGTGTGTATGTGTGTATGTAAGTATGCATGCATGTTATATTTACATATGTTTATAGTACATGTATAGGTAGTAATACAATAATACCAGTCTGCAAAAATCAGAATTGTGCCATACCATTTCTACCCTGTTTACATATGTATGTGTGCATGTTATATTTACATATGTTTATATGTTTTGATTTTGTTATTTTTTGTTGACATGGTAATGGTTCAAGTCTTCAAGATGTTGACTCTACTATTTCAATGATTATTGATTAATACTTTTGTGTTTTATTTCAGTGATTAATACTAGTAATATGGTTGAGATTTCGGAAGAAGATGATCTACAAAGTCCTCCACCTCCGTCAAAGAACAACGAGAAGAAACCGATTAACCAATTAAAACCAAACAAATCTGGTGTGGAATTCAAACGTCAAAGAAAACTTACATCTGAGGTATGGAATAGTTTTGTTTCTATGGATCTTGATGAAAATGGTGAGTTCTATTGTAAATGTAAACACTATGGTCATGTTAATAATGTTGAAACTAGAATGGGTACCGGGAATTTGAAACGCCATCTTAGAAATTGCAAAAAAAGTCGATTTAAGGATATTGGGCATATGGTGTTGGATTATGGTGGTAGTGGTGGTTCATTAAATAGTAGGCTCCCTGATTTTAACCCTAATACTTTTCGTGAGCTATTAGCTAGTGCTGTTGTGAAACATGAATTGCTATTTCAATTTGCAGAATATGAGGGAATTAGGAAGTGTTTCACTTATTTAAATCCTGAAGTGAAAGTTATTTCAAAGAATACCATAAAGGCTGATATTTTGAAGACGTATAGGATAGAAAAGTTGAAAATGAAAGCTGTTTTAATTTGTACTCCTGATAGGATTTGTTTGACCTCTAATTGTTAGACATCCATAACCACTGATGGTTATATGTCCTTAACTGCCCATTTCATTGACAGTTTTTGGAACTTGCAAAAAATGATTCTAAATTTGAGTTTTTTGGCTCCACCACACACTAATCTTGCTTTGAGTAATCACGTGTTTAGTCTTTTGAAGGATTGGGGGATTCAAAAGAAAGTGTTTTCAATTACTCTAGATAACGCTTCTTCTAATGATCCTGTAACACCCCAAATCCATACATTCCATATAACACATATTTCATATATAAAATACATGTTTTCCCCTACATAGGTCCTTGATACAAGAGTCTATAATGTAAAATACACAACCCAAAAATTTCAAAAGTATCTATGCTTCCAAAACAGCTAAGCATATAGGGAAGTAATTCACATAATGCTCTTTCCCTTATTATCTTTACCTGCACACATAATTTTGAAAACACGAAATGAGGATTAGACATGAATGTCTAGTGAGGTTCCCTTTTATGTAATGCAGGGTGAAGATCACCAAA
>NW_020201885.1:10915-12410 GCF_001531365.2 Cynara cardunculus var. scolymus
TCCAAACTCAAATCCTTTTGTATCCTTTCAATAGGATATCATTTCAAAATTATTTTAAAGAAGCAACCTCTTCTTTATCTTTCCTAAAACGGGTTTTAATACACAAATATATAACAATAACACCTTTAAACTATCAAAATAGTTTTACCGTCTTTTCTTCAAAACCATTGTCAAAACCCAGCAGTCCTCAAAAACTCACAGTATAAAATCAACAGTAATTATAAAACTCACAGTTTATAATTAACGGTATTTTAAAAACTCACCTTAACAATCACAGATTTTGCAGATTTAAAACACATAGCAAAACACAAGCTCTTCAAACAGCTTTGAACAAAAGATTCATTCAAGAACACTTCTCACCGCCACAATACTCTTTTTCTCTTTCAACAGATTTTTCTTCAAATGAAATGATAAGGTAAAATCTTATCTTTTTATTTCTTTAAATACTCCCACCAAGGCGGTGAAGTTTATTTTAATTATAAAACTCATAGGCGGTGAAAGCTTTAGCCAATAGAAATAACCTTGGGTGGCGGGTTTTGCATTATAAAATTCATGGTTTCTTAACCATGAAGGTATAAGTTTTTGAATATAATAATGTTTCCACCAGAATAACTTATCACAAATATGCACCACCTTATGTATGCTTCACACCACATGCATACATGTATAAATCATATATGTCATGCCATCTTTTTCACATATATGCATGCACAATATCATGTTCACATATATAGTTCACGCATTTCTACTTAGATATGCATATTTCACGTAATCCACATAATAAACATGTAAAAATTACCTCAACCTAGGTTGTCTTAAACCTGGTTATAACATTCTTCCTCCCTTAAAAGAATTTCATCCCGGAATTCACTTATTCAAATAACCACGGATATTGGGTTTTCATATCAGATTCTAATTCCCAAGTTGCTTCTGAACCCTTATGAAAACGCCACTGCACTTTTACTAAATTGATCTCCTTATTTCTCAATACTCTGGTTTTTCTGTCAGTTACTGCCTCTGGTGTCTCGATAAAACTCAGCTTATTGTCAAGTTTAATCTCAGGAAGTGGTATTGCTAAACTTGAGTCTTCCAAGCATTTGCGTAGATTTG
Organism: Cynara cardunculus var. scolymus; assembly: GCF_001531365.2. Taxonomy (NCBI): domain Eukaryota; kingdom Viridiplantae; phylum Streptophyta; class Magnoliopsida; order Asterales; family Asteraceae; genus Cynara; species Cynara cardunculus. The sequence goes on from NW_020201885.1 coordinate 12,026, forward strand.
ATACATGAAAGGTGCTGTGAATTAAGCGGAGTTCTTCTGGTAATTTCAACTGATAAGCTACCGGTCCAATTCTTTTACAGATTCTGAATGGTCCAATATACCTTGGACTAAGCTTACCTTTCTTCCCAAATCTCATAACACCTTTCCATGGAAATACTTTTAACATTACAAAGTCACCTACGTTAAATTCAATTGGTTATCTTCATTTGTCGGCATAATTTTTCTGTCGATCCAGGGCAGTTTTGATTTTTGTTCGAATCTAGTCAATCTTTTCAGACGTTACTTGCACAATCTCGGGACCTGTCAACTGTTTTTCACCTGCCTCATTCCAACATAATGGCGTTCGGCATTTTCTTCCATATAGGACTTCATAAGGTGCCGCTTG
>NW_020201885.1:16830-18017 GCF_001531365.2 Cynara cardunculus var. scolymus
CTGTTTCCATGTTTTACAATTTCTGGTCCTTTGTATCCGGTTGATGGACCTTCTCATTTCCTCTTTTCTATTGCTTTCCCTTCTTCTTGTCTGTTCTTGTTTCTTTCTGTTACCTCCGCTGCGTCAACGGTCAATGAAAATGTAGCCGGATTCATGGCTATGACAAATTCTCGGATTGATGGTTTCAATCACCAAATATACCTTTCCACTTTTCTAGATTTCGAAGAAATATAATGTTCTGCAAATCTTGAATATTCGATGAATTTCTCTGTATATTCCCTTACAGTTCTGTCTCCTTGTTCCAATTTTAGAAAGTCTTCTTCCATTTGTCKAATGGCAGCTTTTGGGCAAAACTGCTCCTTGAATCTGTTGAAAAACTCTAGCCATGTCATAGTTTGCAAAATATTGGTTCTGGCTAAGGATTCTACTTCCCACCAAAATAACGCATTTGATTTCAGCACAGAGACTGCAAATCTGACTTTATCTGTTTATGCACATCGGATGGTATTGAATACAGACTCCATCTCTTTGACCAAACACATAGCTGTAATTGGATCTCTTTCTCCCGAGAAGGTTGGTGGTTTACAAGTTAGAAACATCTTTATATCTCCTTCCCTGTTATTGAGAATTGGAATTGATGGAGTAACTTCAATTMTGCCTGTCTCTATTCTGGCAGGATTCTTTAAAATAGAAGTCAATGTCTCCCTTAGCTTTCCCATTTCTTCAGCTAATATGTCTCTTGTTATATATTATGGGTGAGACATCCGTTCTTGATTCATATTTTCAGAGTTTGATTCTGCTTGATTCATATAAATTTATGGCTGGCTTATTCTGCCTCTGGTCTGCACCCTACCTCTGCCTCTACCTCTGCCTCTGCTTCTGCCCTTAGAGGTGCCAATAGGAGCAACAGGGGATTCTTCTTCATTGGGGTGGGTGATTCTTTCTGACCTTCTTGATCTACTAGCCATCTGTAGATAACAAAGTTAAAACATACATTTTTCACATTCCCAAATATAATAAAGTGTCCAAGTTCAGTTATGTACCTATAGATTCAAAAATTACATTGGCCAGATGTAATCCGAAAATACCTTACACACTGATCTCTTAACTTATTATATTTATTCCAAAGGTGCTAACTATATCTGGGACCGTAATATGCAATGAAATAGTTTAAGTCTAGGTATCAT
>NW_020201885.1:19972-21608 GCF_001531365.2 Cynara cardunculus var. scolymus
ATGTATGTTTCACACCACATGCATACATGTATAAATCATATATGTCATGCCATCTTTTTCACATATATGCATGCATAATATATCATGTTCACATATATAGTTCACGCATTTCGACTTAGATATGCATATTTCACGTAATCCACATAATAAACATGTAAAAATTACCTCAACCTAGGTTGTCTCAAACCTGGTTATAACATTAATGGTTGATTTTTTGAAGACTGAAATTGATTTGGTTTGTGAAGGTGAATATTTTCATGTTAGATGTTGCACACACATTATGAACCTAATTGTACATGATGAATTCAAAGAAATTGATGCTATTATAAAGGTTAGAAATACTATGAAGTACTATAAAGGTTCACAATCTAGGAGGCAAAGGTTTTTAAGTAGTGTTGCACATGTAGAGCTACCATCTTCAAGGGGTTCAAAACAAGATGTTCCCACTCCATGGAACTTGACTTACATTATGTCGGATTCAGTTTTGTACTATAAAGAAGCTTTTATTCATTTGGCGAAAACTGATGCTAATTATTTGCATTGTCCAACAAGTGATGAGTGGGGAAGAATTGAAAGGACTTTCAAGTTCTTGAAGGTTTTCTATGAGGTAATTTGTGCATTTTCTGGCTCTAAATATACTACTACCAATCTTTATTTTGCTAATGTTTTGACGGTTAGAGTGTTGTTACACAAAGAAAAAAATAGTGATGATACTTTCATGAAAAACATGGCTAGTCGGATGTATGAGAAGTTTGAGAAATATTGGGCTAATTTTAGCACAGTTATGGCATTTGCGGCTGTTTTGGATCCTCGTTATAAATTCCAGATTGTTGAATGGGGTTATGAGAAAGTTTATGGGCATGAGTACAAATCTGAGTTAGCAATAATAAAAAAGAAATTGTTTTCATTATTTAATGAGTATGTGGATGAGTCACATTTGAATAAAACCAAAGTTGGTCAACATAAGAGTGGATCGTTGGACTCTCAAGAAGGATCTCAAGATGTGCTAGATGTGGCTTCTGCTTCACTTAAGATGGTATATACATTTACAATTTTTTTTCTTTTATACTTTATTTATGCTATTTATCTAATATCTTTTTGTTATTTAACAGGACTTCGATACCTTTTCAAATAAGGTGACTTCTCAAGCCATAAAATCTGAACTTGAATGTTATTTAGAGGAGAAGCTCATGCCTCGTGTGAACAATCTAAACATTTTGGACTATTGGAGAACTCATGAAGTTAGCTATCCAACTCTTGCTCGAATAGCTAGGGACATCTTAGTTATCCCTATCTCAACAGTGGCATCTGAATCTGCTTTTAGCATTGGCAGTAGGGTCCTTGATGCTTATAGAAGTTCATTGAAGTCTTTTACAGTTGAGGCTATTATTTATCTAAGAGATTGGGTATATGGAGAAGGTTTGTGCTAATTTATTATTTGTATATTTCCTCTTATTGTATAAAACCATGTATTTGCTATAAGGCTATAACTAAGTTAATAATTTAATTTATTTACGTAGTACAAATGGAAGCGCATCTTGAGGCGCTATGTGGAGCAATCATGACAGAGAAGATAGAAGATCAAGAAGAAAGTAATACCGAGAGTGAAATTGGGGTTGATGAAAGTGGAAGTCGA
>NW_020201885.1:24823-27423 GCF_001531365.2 Cynara cardunculus var. scolymus
GTTAACGTTCGTTCGTTTATGTTCGTTTATGTTCGTTGATTTATTAATTTTAATATATAATTTTTATTTATTTAGTTTGAATTTAAATTTTAAAACATTTTTATTTATTGGGCTTTTAAAAGAGTTTAGGCTTTTTAATATTTGGGCTTTTTGTAGGGTTTTGTTGGTGACTTGGTGTGGACTATGGTCGATTAGGGCAGAAGCGACAGGGAGAAGCGAGAAGCGAAGCGAAGGGGTGTGGTCCGTGTGGAGTGTGGTCGTCGATTAGGGCAGAAGCGAAGGARACCGTGCTGTAGCCTGTAGATCAATCGCCAATCGTGAAGCAGTATCTAGGTATGTAACCGTATGTAGCCATCTCTTCTTCGCCTCTTCGGTAATGGTATGTAACCATATGTAGACTCTATTGTTCCTGATACTGCTGTTGTTCCTGATTTTGCTGATTCTCTGCCTAGACTCCATTCATTTTCTGAATCAAATGCCTGATCTTGTCTATCCACATATGAATATATGATTGCAACAACTGGTTCAGTCTTGCACCGAAATCACTTTGAAGAAGATTAGAGACTCTTCTCCTACATATGAATGAATTTCTGAATTCTCTTTGATCATGTGAATAATGGAAGTGAGTTAGTAATGATTAAATAAACTACCTGCTTGTAAGTTCTCCTAGTTCAAATCTGCTGCCATTATCATCATCGGACAAATAGAATGCATAACTCCCACCAACCGGAGCAGCTTCCTGATAGGAATTTCCAACAAACCAACTTTCTGTGGAATCCTCTAGAGTATTGTCATACCATTCTTCATTTGATTCTTGGTAATCACTCCCTACTGTTTCCTGATACCAACCATCTTCATTGTCATTTAAACTGACTAACTGTTAAATCAAGTGATCACATATTACTCATGTATTTTTGCATTTCGACCTCTTATTTGCTTTGTTGTGCCTCTTTTTTATGTTTCATGTGAGTTGTTGTAACACCCTAAAAAAAGACTATCCAAACCGAAAGTATCTAACGAGAACCAAAACGGCACGGCAAAGCCTGCTGTTTGCTGTCGGTAACGAGCGCGGAAGACAGCAGCTCTTGCTGCTGTTTGCTGTCAGCTGCTGTCGGACCGAACGAAGAAAACGCAGCAGTGCTGCCTGCTGCTGTCACTAGCTGCTGCTGTCCAAAACGGCACGGCAAAGCCTGCTGTTTNTGCCTGCTGCTGTCACTAGCTGCTGCTGTCCAAAACGGCACGGCAAAGCCTGCTGTTTGCTGTCGGTAACGAGCGCGGAAGACAGCAGCTCTTGCGGCTGTTTGCTGTCGGCTGCTGTCGGACCGAACGAAGAAAACGCAGCAGTGCTACCTGCTGCTGTTCAAAACGGCACGGCAAAGCCTGCTGTTTGCTGCGCACGAGGAGAACGAAAGGCACGGCAGTGCTGTTGCTGCCCAGAACGACACGACAACGCCTGCTGTTAGGATTCGAGTGCAGGGTAACCCCCCCCCCCCTTTTTTTTTTTTTTTTACAAGCAAGTACATATAACTAAAGTAAAATAGTTAGAAAGGAACTAGGTGTTACAGTTGTCGTTCTCATCCTCTTGGAACATGAAGCCCTGCTGCGTTTTCTGCCTTTCTTTCTCGCCAAACTCATTTTTATTGCATTAGCAATTTGCTGGCTAAAACTCATTTTTATTTAAAATGTTTTTTTGCATTTTGTAGATGTCTGATGTCTCCTKTAGCGGTCCATATTTCTTTCATGATGATTTATATTTAGATCGGATGCAATCGCCTCAAGAACTTGAATCAACGGAAATTGAATCAAGTGCAAACACATCAAGAATGGAAAGTACTCCCGAAGTGGTTGTTATCGGATCGAATRATGKAGACGACGTTGTAGCAGCCGTTGATGGTGGTATAGAAAAGACCAACATAGTCAACAATGAAGAATCTACTCCATATGCTAAAAGGAAAAGAAATAAGACTTCAGGAGTTTGGGAACATTTTCGCTTGGTGAAGTTGGCTACTGGAACTGAAGTTTGTGAGTGCATCCATTGTGGTGAGAAGATAAAGAAACTTAAAGATGGAACCACCACACCATTGCATAGGCATATTAGTGATTGCCCAAAGTTAAAAGCCGTCAACACCATTCATCCAGGTCAGTTAAAGTTAAAGGTTGTGCCGGGGAAATTAGATTCTTCTATGGTCCAAAACTGAAAATTTGACAATAGTAGGATTAGAGAGGTTGTTTCTCATATGATTATGGTTCATGAGTTGCCATTTAATTTTGTTGAGTATGAACTATTTAATGTGGTTATGAAGGAAGCTAACCCCGGGTTTAACAAGATTTCACGTGCATCGGCTAAGCAAGATTGTGTTGCTAGTTATGAAATAGGCAAGAAAAGAATCAAGAAAATGCTAAGCGCTGTCAATCGTGTGAGTATAACAACTTATATGTGGACGTCGGTGCAAAATATTCATTATATGGTTGTTACTTGTCATTTTGTAGATTCCGATTTCAAGCTTAACAAATGCATATTGAGTTTTGTTGATGTACCACCACCTTATTCTGGACTATGTATATATGATTCCCTCTTTAAGTGTTTAAAAGAGTGGAAT
>NW_020201885.1:29638-31178 GCF_001531365.2 Cynara cardunculus var. scolymus
ATATATATATATATATATATATAAAGTTGGGTTTTATCAAGAAACCCCCTTGCCTTGAGACTTTGAGAACCTATCCATGGTCATCGATTGGTTTTTTTCTTCGCATTTGATCAAACATCTTCGGTTGTGCCTCGCTTTTCTGAAGCAGGAGACATCTTCTCCTTCAGTATTCCACATCTGAGCATTGTACAATACCATAACTTGATAGTTTTTTCATGTTAAGCTATATATGTAAGATATGTTAGCAACGTCATGGTTTGTTAAGTTATGTTAAATTTTATTGTTTTTCATGTTAGGTATGCTAATGTTTCAATTATTTAGTTCATGGCTATTCATATTTGTTATGGTCGGTTGAGAAATGTTAAGGTTCAATTTATTATATTAGGGTGTATTAAGGTTGACATGTTAAGATATGCTAAGGTGTGTGAGGTGGATTATCATATGTTAAGATCTGTGTTCGCCTATATCATTGACATCGAATTTCTAGTTATTTAGGGTATTGCCACCATGATCTTGTAGGGTGTTGAATCAAGGGGCCAAACTCAACCAAAGGAAAACGAGGATGTTTCATGATAAAACAATTCACTACGATATCCCAATTAGGTAAAACTTCTCAGGTGGTTCTCGATGATCATGTGTGTTCCAATATTAAATACCAAGCCCGATTATATAGTTGAAGAGGTGAAAGTGACTTGAGGTGGAAGAAAGGGTTCGTGACTTGACTTTTACCCCAAGCTTGTCCTATCTTCTTTGTTCCCTTTCTTTTCACTTTTATGAAAACCTCAAATTAACTAAGGCTAAAACCTACATCCTTTTTCACAAATTTGGCAATAAATCTTCAACAAAGGTTGTTACAGCTACTACCTGCCACAGTGGTGACTCACCACGATGACTCAACAGCTCCAAAAACTGAATTTTTAGTTATTTCTTGACTTTATGAGCGATTTATACCAAAGAAAAATTAGAAGTCTCAAATGGGTATATAAGAGGGTAAACAGGGGTTTAAAACAGTGACAAATAACTCTAAAAACTGAAGATTATCACATCTCTAAACTTGGGATAATACTTTACCTCAAGTAACGTAAAAGAAAAAGAGGAAAAAGAAATGACTGAAATTTTTGTATACAACGAATTTTTTTTTTGTGGAACGCGGATTTGAAATAGTGATGTATATCCTTTGGAATTACATGGTGTACGCCTTTGTAACACCCCATTCTACAAATTGCATATAACACATACTTCATACATAAGAAATACATGTTTGTACACCACATAGGTCCTTTAGTACAAGAATCTACAATTACTTAATACATGGTGCAAAAATTTCAAAATACCATTCTTGTACTAATCAAGATTCATCTACCCAAAACTATACATATCATCAGTCATTCTTCATGCAGATAAACACATAGAGAATTTATCACATTTTCCCTTTCCCCTTACCGTCTGCACTTCCTGCAATACATGTTTAAAATCACAAAACGAGGGTTAGACCGAAAGGTCTAGTGAGTTACCCTATTTATGTTATTGCAGGGTGATA
>NW_020201885.1:31868-34188 GCF_001531365.2 Cynara cardunculus var. scolymus
GACTTGATCGATTTACCAAATCCGGACAACACTTCATCTTGTCCGATTTAATACTTAGAGTAAATTTTCAACACCTTGTCCGGATTACTAATCCGAACAACACTATTCATGCCATGACCGATTTAACAATCCGGTCATTCCTTAGTCGAATTCCTACTTCTCCGATTTAAACACTTAACATGATTCAAAGTTCATAAATCGTTCGATTCATAAACCGGTTAACACAATTGATCGATTTATTTTTAAACCGGTTAAGGCATGTCCGGTTTAATGTTTAATCCGCTTGACCCTTGTCCGGTTTAAGACTAAACCGCTTAACTCTTGACCGGTTTATATATATAAATCGTTCAGCTCTTGACCGGTTAATTCTAATCCGGTCAATATACATCTGATTTGTTCTTTAAACCTGTTGAAAGATTAATTTCAACAATTATACATTTAAAGAAATTATAAAGCATATAAACTACTCACTTTGAATTTCCTTTTGAAAACCAAACACTTGAAAATCTTGTAATCCGATCAAGAGTAATCCAGTCAACTTAAATCGCACACTTCTCTCAAATTTTGGCAGGAAAAAAAATGCAAATGGAGGTTAGTCCTCCTTTTATACTCTTCCCTAAAGAAGAAAGTCGGCTATTCACAGCCTTCCTCTCCCTTTCCCCACATACATGCATATGTACCCCATGCATATACACTCACAAATTCATACACCCAATTCATGCTTGTATAATTGTATACATAAGTCATGCATACATATATATATATATATATATATATATATATATATCAAATTATGCATATCAATATCATACCTATGCATAAATACACATACTCACATTTTTATCTCATGTAAGCATGTATCCACATAAACAATTAATTCACATAATAAATACCTTGGGTAATAACCAGGATCCGGTTATCACATTATCCACTCCTCAAAAGAATTCCATCCCGGAATTCCTTTAATCAAAGAGCCACGGGTATTCTAATCTCATCTTTGATTCTAATTCCCAGGTTGCCTCTGGCCCCTTATGAAACTGGCACTGTACCTTAACCAAACTTATCTCTTTGTTTCGCAACACCCTGATCTTTCGGTTAATCACAACTTTCGATGTTTCCACAAAGTTTAGTTTACTATCCAATTTAACCTCTGGCAGCGGTACAGCTAGACTCGGATCAGCTAAACATTTCCGCAAGTTCGATACATGGAAAGTATTGTGAATCAGACTTAGTTCCTCTGGTAGMTCTAACTGATATGCCACTGGCCCGATTCGTTTGCATATTCTGAATGGTACAACATATCTCGGACTAAGCTTACCCTTCTTTCCAAATCTGATAACACCCTTCCAAGGCGAAACTTTCAACATCACAAAAGCACCTATACTGAATTCAATCGGCTTTCGACGATTATTAACATAACTTTTCTGGCAATCTTGTGTTGTTCTGATTCTTTCACGGATCTGTTCAATCTTTTCAGAAGTCTCTTGAACAATCTAAGGACCCGTCAACTGTCTTTCACCTACCTCGTTCCAACATAACGGCGTTCGGCATTTACGTCCATACAATACCTCATACGGTGCCGCTTGGATGCTGGAATGGTAACTGTTATTGTATGCAAACTCTATTAGTGGCAAATGATATTCCCATGATCCCCCGAAGTTTATGATAAAACTTCTTAACATATCTTCAAGAGTCTGGATAGTCCTTTCACTCTGCCCGTCAATTTGCGGATGATAAGCTGTACTTAATCGAATCTCAGACCCTAAAGGTTTCTGCAAACTTTCCCAGAACTTTGAAGTGAAACGACTATCTCTATCAGAGATAATAGATAATGGAACTCCATGTCTAGTTGCAACCTCTTTAATATAAATCTGAGCTAGCTTTTCTAGAGAGTAATTCTCTCTTATAGGTAGGAAATGCGCAGATTTAGATAAGCGATCAACAATTACCCAGATCATGTCATACCCCTTTGGAGTTCGAGGTAACTTCATGACGAAATCTATTGTAATATGATCTCATTTTCATACAGGAATTTCCAAATATTGAAGACTTCCATACGGCTTTTGATGTTCAATCTGAACCTGTAGACATGTCAGACACTATTCCACATATCTGGCTATGTCCCTCTATAATCCGAGCCACCAATAAAAAGGTTTCAAATCCCTATACATCTTATTGGTACCTACATGAATAGAGTATCGGGACTTATGACTTTAATTTAGTATAGTGCTCCGGATATCTCCAAAACACGGTACCCATATTCGCCTTTGAAAGCACATAAGTTCTTCCTTGTTTGGTTCCAAAGTTGTAATCATCTTAC
>NW_020201885.1:34278-38049 GCF_001531365.2 Cynara cardunculus var. scolymus
TGACATCTTAGATCTCCTTATGGATATCATGGACTAAATTTATTCTCATTGCCACAGTTTTAAGAGTCCCACTCCTTTCTTTTCTGCTGAAAGCGTCAGCTACCACGTTTGCTTTTCCCGGATGGTAGAGGATTTCACAATCATAGTCATTTACAAGTTTAATCCATCGACGCTGCTGCATATTTAGTTCTTTTTGACTGAACAAATGTTGCAGACTCTTATGATCAGTATAAATCTAACACTTTGTCCCCAGAAGATAATGCCTCCAGATTTTTAAAGCAAACATCACCGCAACTAATTCCATATCATGAGTTAGATATTGCTTCTCATGATCTTTCAATTGTTGGGACGCATAAGAAATCACTTTTCCTCTTTGCATCAAAACACATCTTAATCCCAGCTTCGAAGCATCACTATATACTACAAAATCTCTAATCCATCAGGTAGGGTCAACAGCCGTGCACTGTAGAGATGATCTTTTAATAGTTGAAAAGCCCTTTGTTGTTCTTCTTCCTATTGAAATTTGACGTTATTCCGAGTCAATTTGGTCAATAGCACGACTATCTTAGAAAAATCCTGAATGAACTTACGATAATATCCTGTCAATCCCAAAAAGCTTCGGACTTCATAAGGAGTTTTCAGGGCTTCCCACTTTGCAACTGCTTCTATTTTAACTGGATCCACCTTCACCCCAGCTTTGGATATGACATGACCCAGAAACTGAACTTCCCTTAACCAGAATTCATATTTGGACAATTTTGCGTACAACTTTTCTCTTTTCAGTAATTCCAATATTAGACGAAAATGTTCTGCGTGTTCTTCTTTTGTCTTAAAGTATATAAGAATATCATCGAAAAATACAATAACGAATTTATCAAGATATTCCTTACATACCCTATTCATCAAATCCATAAAGGTTGCGGATGCATTAATTAAGCCGAATGGCATAACTAAAAATTCGTGATGTCCATACCTGGTTCGGAAAGCTGTTGTAGTGATGTCTTCCTCCCTGACCTCTAACTGGTGATACCCCGACCTTAAGTCAATCTTGGAGAAATAACTTGTCCCCACCAACTAATCAAACAAATCATCAATCCTTGGCAAAGGATATTTGTTCATGATTGTCAATTTGTTTAATTCACTATAGTCTATACACATTCGCGTAGACCCATCTTTCTTCTTAACAATCAAGACCGGAGCACCCCAAAGTGAAGTGTTGGGTCTAATGAATCCTTTATCAGTCAGATCTTTCAACTATGCAACCAATTCCTTCAATTTTGATGGAGCTAACCGGTATGGTGCCTTTGCTACTCGTGCAGCCCCTGGTATGAGATCAATTCGGAACTCAATAACTCGGTCTGATGGCAATCCAAACAAATCTTCTAGAAAGACTTCCGAATATTCATTAACAATTGGAGTCAATTCCTCTTTCCCTTTCTCTTTCTTTACATCAATTACATAAGCCAAACATCCCTCGCACTTCTTCCGGATACTTTTTTGAGTTTTCGTCACTGTTAAAATACTAGTATGGTGATTCTGACGATCACTATAGATAACAACTGTTCCTTGGTCTGGCAAAGTGATTMTGATCATTTTCTTATTGCAAACAATACTAGCCTGATACTTTGCTAACCACTCCATACCCACCACTACATCACATTCCTTCATCGGCATAGAAAATAACCGAATCGGTAGCTTACAACCCTCAATAACAATAATGTAGTTATTGAATACACTAGTAACAGTTTCCTAACTATTAGCAGTATCAACTACTAATTCATCATCAAGTAACACAGAATTCAAACATGCAATTTGAGCAAACGATGGTAATACAAACGAAAAGTTTGCACTAGAGTCAAATAACACCTTAGCATGTATAGAATTCAAGGTACCTGTTACTACATCTAGCACAGCCTCTACCTCATTCTTGGTCATTTGAAAGGACCATCCACGTGCCCCTCCTTGCCCACCTCTGAATACTGTAGGTCTTCCTCGTGTACCCGATACGTTACTCCCCATAGTCAATTGCAGAGTTCTTAATAACGTACAGTTTGGTCGTATATGGTCCGGAGAATTGCAATTGAAATACCTTCGGTTAGCTGGGAAACTTCTGGATAGATGGCCTGCTTCACCACACTTGTAGCATTTCCTTAGGTCCATCTTGCATTCATCTTGATGAACCTGTCGGCATTGCGTACAGACTTTCTCACCAATCTTTTGTTCAGATCTATTATCGTATTTTATTGCTTTTGGCCTTTGAAAATTAGATGAAGGCCCTTCCCATCTTCTCTTTTCCACAACCTTACCCTCTGCTTGCCGATTCTTATTTCGTTCCGTTACTTCTGCCGCATCCACGGTTAGTTAAAAGGTATTGGGATTCATAGCAATTACAAATTCTCAGATTGAAGGCTTTAATCCCCAGATATACCTTTCCACCTTCCTGGATTCTGACGAAATATAATGTTCAGCAAATCGAGAGTATTCAATAAACTTCTCGGTATACTCTCGAACTGTTCCATTTCCCTGTTCTAACTTCAGAAAATCCTCTTCCATTTGTCGCACAACAGTTTTAGGGCAAAACTGATCCTTGAATTGATCCACAAATTATGTCCAGGATAAATGTATGTAAGACATCTGTTCTGGCTACGATTCAACTTCCCACCAAAACAGGGCATTTGACTTCAATATCGAGACGGCAAATCTAACTTTACCATATTCTGGACATCTGATAGTACTGAACACAGATTCAATCTCCTTGATCCAGCACATGACTTTTACTGGATCTCTCTCCCTAACAAAGGTTGGCGGTTTGCATGCCAAAAACATCTTAATGTCTCTTTCTCTGTTGCGGGTGATTGGAACAGAGGGATGAACTTCCACTCTTTCCGTTTCCACCCTAGCCGGTATTCCCATGATGGATGTCAGAGTTTCCCGTAACTTCCCTATTTCCTCTGCTAGCATATCCCTGGTTACATATTCAGGATGTGGCATCGATCTTTCCTGAACATTCCCAAAATGGGATTCTTCAGGTTCAGGGTGTACTTCACTCCAACCTCTTCCTTGCAACTGACTTCTTCCACTGCCTCTTCACCTAGGTCTTCCCCGACCTCTATTTCTGGAAGTGCTAGTCGGAAGATTATAGTCGAAAGATTATCGGGTGATTCCTCTCTTTCCTCAGACTCTGAACGGGCTGTTCTTTCAGATCTCCGAGTTCGGCTAGATATCTGCAGATTTTAGTGTTAATAATCACGTATTCATATTCCCAAATATAATGAAGTATTCAAGTTCAGATATGTACATGTAATTTCATAATTACACTGGCTAGATGTAATTAAAATTTACCTTACACACTGTTCCTTCAACTCATCATATTTATTTTCAATGATGCTAACTATGTCTGGGACCCTCAACATGCAATAAAACAGTTTAAGTCCAGGTATCATGCAATTAAATACCTAAATCCCTTAAACTCAGGCTCTGATACCACTTTCTGTAACACCTCATTCTACAAATTGCATATAACACATACTTCATACATAATAAATACATGTTTGTACACCACATAAGTCCCTTAGTGCAAGAATCTACCATTACATAATACAAGGTCCAAAAATTTCAAAATACCATTCTTGTACTAATCAAGAATCATCTACCCAAAACTATACATATCATCAGTCATTCTTCATGCAGATAAACACATAGGGAATTATCACATTTTCCCTTTTTCCTTACCATCTGCACTTCCTGCAATACATGTTTAAAATCACAAAA
>NW_020201885.1:38724-49335 GCF_001531365.2 Cynara cardunculus var. scolymus
ACCTTGTCCGGATTACTAATCCGGACAACACTATTCATGCCATGACCGATTTAACAATCCGGTCATTCCATAGTCGAATTCCTACTTCTCCGATTTAAACACTTAACATGATTCAAAGTTCATAAATCTATCGATTCATAAACCGGTTAACACAATTGATAGATTTATTTTTAAACCGGTTAAGGCATGTCCGGTTTAATGTCTAATCCGCTTGACCCTTGTCCGGTTTAAGACTAAACCGCTTAACTTTTGACCGGTTTATATATATAAATCGCTCAGCCCTTGACCGGTTAATTCTAATCCAGTCAATATACATCCGATTTGTTCTTTAAACCGGTTGAAAGATTAATTTCAACAATTATACATTTGAAGAAATTATAAAGCATATAAACTACTCACCTTGAATTTTCTTTTGAAAACCAAACAGTTGAAAATCTTGTAATCCAATCAAGAGTAATCCAGTCAACTTAAATCGCACACTTCTCTCAAATTTTGGCAGGAAAAAAAATGCAAATGGAGGTTAGTCCTCCTTTTATACTATTCCCTAAAGAAGAAAGTCGGCTATTCACAACCTTCCTCTCCCCTTCCCCACATGCATGCATATGTACCCCATGCATATACACTCACAAATTCATACACCCAATTCATGCCTGTATAATTGTGTACATAATTCATGCATACATATATATATATATATATATATATATATATATATCATATTATGCATATCAATATCATACCTATGCATAAATACACATTGTCACGTTTTTATCTCATCTAAGCATGTATCCACATAAACAATTAATTCACATAATAAATACCTTGGGTAATAACCAAGATCCGATTATCACAACCTCTTTTTTGTCCTCACGGTACTTGGTTTGATTAGTTGGTCTTGCATGGGTGTGTGTTTGCGACATGTATGATTTTTGAGCGGTTTGGCAATTTCCCATTTTCTTCTTGATGGTGTTTCATCTTGTTGAGAATTTTCATTTGGTTGAATGGGTTGATTTTTTGAAGCTACAATTTGCTAAAAAATCTCATTTTTTCTTATTTTGCAGAAGCGTTTAGCTTGCTTACAGGTATTTGATTTAGGATGCACCAGATTGTTAGAAATTTATGGTTTTTCAATTGCTTGGAATCCACTGAAAGTCGTATATCACTTTCAGATTGAAGTATTTCGACGGTACAATCGAAATCTCAATCGGATAAAATTCAGTGGTTGACAGAACTGAGAATCCAAAATCGTTATGAATCTGTGTACCTCTAAAGACGAAATGACAAATTCAAAAATTGAAAAAAAATACCGAAACTGTCAAAACGACAGTTTTTTGAACTTTAAACCGTGTTTAAAAAACCGGCCAAAAGCCAGAGGCTCTGCCCCTTGGACCCCGCCACCGAGGGCGCTGCCCCTAGACCCCCGTCATTTAGGGGATTCGTCCCTAAATCAAAATAAACTCAAACAAGTGTGCACTCTGCACCTTCCTTACTTGTTCGATATTTATCATGATTACATTGGTTAACAAATTAATCCCATTACACTTAAATTATATTAGTGATACAAATCACCAACAATCCTCCCCCATTTAAGTGTAATCTTGATTAACTTAAATCAAAGTCATAACAAAACAAGCTGATGCATAAATGAAATATCATGACGATTGAATTTCACATTAGTATACTACTCATTTCAAGTATTTGAATATCAGGGTGTCACTAAGGATTGAACCCTTTCTATTCATAGTGATTACATGAAGATAATATACACAACAGTTTACATACTCATATGTTCTAACTTGACACTATATTTTACTAGCCTGTGTYCTATCCTTCAATAAGCATATCAAAGCTAAGTCCCAGACTTCTTGAAGTGGCTAACCTTCATGCTTATATAGGTAGTTCTCTTACTCTTGCATCTGCATATGCAATTTTTCAAAAGAACTATTAAGAAATATAATTTCAACCTCCTTTACTTGCAGTTCTGAACACATACCTTGGGATGACGCTAATAGTGTGTTCCAGTCTTTAGATATCAAGCTTTCCACATTGAATTAAGTATCTAACATTACATTAGATGGGAATTGGGTATCTTAATATGAAAGATTTCAGGTGGACTTTAAACCCATCCCCACAGCCGCCTTGTGCACAAGATCTCTAGCTAACCCTTTGGTTAGATGATCGACTAAATTCAACTGAGTTCTCACAAACTCTACCGATATCACACCATTCATGATGAGCTCAGGAATCATGCTATGTCTAACACCTAAATGTCTAGACTTTCCATTATACACTTGACTATAAGCCTTAGCCAAGGTAGCAACACTATCACACCGGATAGAAATGGTAGATATCAGTTTAAGCCATAATGGAATTTCATATATCAAATTCCTTAGCCACTCAGCTTCTTGACCAGCTGCAGCCAATGCCACAAATTCATACTCTATTGTTGAGATTGTAATACAAGTCTGTTTCTTGGAAGCCCAACAAATGGCACCTCCTCCAAGAAGGAAAACCCAACCACTCGTAGAAGAGTGATCATCCAAATTTGTAATACAACTGGCATCTGAATAACCTTCTATAACCGAAGGAAATCCACTATATGTCAAACCATAATCCATGGTTCCTTTCAAGTACTTGAATACTCGACTTAAAGCTTGCCAATGATGTGAACTAGGATTACTAGTATACCTACTAAGCTTTCCTACAGTATAAGCTATATCGGGCCTAGTGCTAATCATGGCATACATAAGACATCCTATAGCTCTTGAGTATTCAAGCTGAGACACTGGGACACCTTTATTAGGTAGAAGCTTAAGATTAGGATCTATTGGAGTGCTAACAGGAGAACCATTTTCAAAGTTAAATTTTTTCAATAGCTTCTCAATATAATGAGATTGAAAAACTGAAATTCTATTATTTCCTTGTTTGATTCTTATTCCAAGAATCACCTCAGCCTCCCCTAGGTCTTTCATATCAAAACTAGATGACAAGAACTTCTTGGTTTTATCAACTTGATCTTGATCAGTACCAAAGATCAGCATATCATCTACGTATAAACAAATTATAACTCCTTTACCAGAAGTATCAAATTTTCTCTATACACACTAATCAGCTTGGTTTTATGCAAAACCATTAGATAAGACCACATCATCAAACTTTTGATGCCATTGTTTTGGTGCTTGTTTCAGACCATACAATGACTTCTTCAACTTGCACACCTTGTTTTCATTTCCAGGCATCACAAACCCTTCAGGTTGTTTGATGTAAATTTCCATCCAATTCACCATTCAAGAATGTAGTTTTTACATCCATTTGATGAATTACAAGATTATGTATAGCTGCAAGAGCTAACAACAATATAATAGTGGAAATCCTAGCACCAGGAGCATAAGTATCAAAGAAGTCAATACCTTCTTTTTGCCTAAAGCCTTGGATAACCAACCTGGCTTTGTACTTATCTATGGTACCATCCACTTTCATCTTTCTTTTGAGGATCTATTTACATCCTAATGCTTTGCAACCAGGAGGCAAATTAGTTAAAACCCATGTATTATTATGCAGGATAGAATCAATCTTATCCTGGATTGCTTCTTTCAAGAAAGCAACATCCCTAGATGCCATGGCTTCACTAAAAGTCTTTGGATCCTCCTCAATAATAAAACAATATTGATGTTGAGACACAGTCCCATCTCTTGTTCCTTCAACTAGATAAAGTTGAAAATCATATCCAAAAGACTTAGCTTTTCTAGCTCTAGTGCTTTTCCTAGGTTCAGATGGTCCAGGTACAGAATCTGTACCACCACACACATTTTTAGCTTGAGTTGTAGTTTTTCCAGAATGAATCATGTCCCTTGGTCTAGGTATAGATATAAATCTCTCTTCATTAAATATAGCATCTCTTGACTCTATAACAGTGTTAACTGACATCGAGTCATTAGATTCTATAACATAGAATCTATATGCTTTGGAATGCTCAGCATACCCAATGAAAATACAATCTATACCTCTCCCACCTAAGTTTTTCTGTTTGGGTTCAGTGAGCCTTACAACTGCTCTACAACCCCAAACTTTGAGATAACTCAAATTTGGTACCTTTTTATACCAAATTTCATAAGGGGTGTTTTTACTCCTTTTATTTGGAGTTCTATTCAATATATAACAGGCTGTCAACATAGCCTCACCCCAAAACCCATCACTTAGGCTAGAATAGGACAACATGGAATTAACCATTTCCTTCAAGGTTCTATTCTTCCTTCCAGCCACACCATTTTGCTGTGGTATGTAAGGAGTCGTGGTTTGATGTATTATACCAGTAGACTCAAAATAAACTGGATCATAATACTCACCACTTCTATCAGTACGCAAAACTTTTATCAACTCATTTCTCTGTAGCTCTACTTCTTGTTTATAAATTTTAATTTATCAAGAGCTTCATCTTTTGTGTGCACCAAATAGACATAACAATATCAAGATGCATCATCAATAAAAGTAATGACATATTTTTTATTTCCTAGTGAAGGTGTAGCATGAAAATCACATAAATCACTATGAATGAGTTATAATACTTTGCTTTCTCTATTAACATCCTTAAAAGGTTGTCTAGTAAACTTGGTTAACATGCAAGTTTAACACTTTTCATTATTCATATCAAAAGCATGTATTAAACTCATTTTAGACATATCCTTTAACCTTTTATAATGAACATGCCCTAGTCTAGCATGCCATAAAACATATTTACTTAAGTTATTACTAGTACTAGATGTCATCATACAAATAGAGTTAACATAAGAAGGATAATCTAGATTCAACCTAATCATACCATTACATACATAGCCAAATCCAACAAAAGTACCATGTCTTGACAAGATATACTTGTCACTTTCCAATACTTGTTTGTAGCCACACTTATTCAACACAATTTCAGATAAGAGGTTCTTTCGAATCCCYGGTACATACAATACATTGTCTAAACMTAAACATTTTCCAGAAGTGAACTTAAGTAAAACACRTCCTAATCCCWTGATTGATTCCATTGCAACGTTTCCCATCTTCACGACARATCCATCTTCAATTGGTTGRCAGTCTTTAAACCAACRAAGATCCTTGCAAACATGACTTGTTGCACCAGAATCAACCCACCAAGCAACATCATCATCCTGCACATAATATGCCTCAGAAATTACAGAAATATAATTCTGAACATAATTTAGATTGTGCACTAAATCACAATTYWRACCTTGTTTCTTTTCTRGATCCTTAGACCCATTTGGACCAGCYCCATYTTTGTTTACTTTACGAACACRACAATCYTTCTTCAAATGACYAGGTTTACCACACTTCCAACATACCAATTTAGGCTTTTTGTTGGAAAACTTATCATCTCCATCTTTGWGTTTTCGTTTGTTGTTTTTAAACTTGTTGGAATACTTGGACCCATTCCCTTCCACCATGTTCAMAGAAGAAGAACCAACTTGATTCTTACCTTTAGGATTATTGTCAACTTCTTGAGTCCTCAAAGACTCTTCAATCCTAAAGTGACTTCCAAGTTGAACCAGAGTCAATTCTTCCTTGTTATGTTTCAGAGTATGTTTAAACTCTTTCCAAGAAGGAGGCAATTTGTCGATAATCATAGCAACCGAGATGGCTTCATCCATCTTCAGATTATGTTGGACAAATTGTCCCAAAATCCTCAACAATCCATGATATTGTTCCATGACAGACCAAGTATCGACCATCTTGTAATTCATGAAATTACCGACCATAAACTTCTTGCTAGAAGCATCTTCTGCCATATACTTGGATTCCAAAGAATCCCACAGTTCCTTTGCAGATTCAACATTCTGATAAACATCAACTAAAGAGTCATACATATCGTTTAAGATGTGGCCACGACAGATGTAATCATCGTTTTCCCATTTCGATCTCCTCCTTGACACTTCTAGAGTTTCATCTTCAACGTATTTAGGCACAGGGGTACTCAGAACGTACACCACTTTCAGGGTAGTTAGGAGGAAATGCATCTTCTTCTGCCATCTACGTAAATCTTGCCCATCAAATTTCGACAATTTATCGAATTTGCTTGTCATGTCTTTCACAAATTCTTTGTCAGCCATTTTCACATAATACTTCAATCTTTATTAGAAATTTATGGTTTTTCAATTGCTTAAAATCCACTGAAAATTGTATATCACTTTCAGATTGAAGTATTTTGACGGCACAATCAAAATCTTAATCGGATAAAATTCAGTGGTTGATAGAACTAAGAATCCAAAAATCGTTATGAATCTATGTACCTCTCAAGACGAAATAACCAATTCAAAAATTGAAACAAAAAAAATACGAAAACTGTCATAACGACAGTTTTTTGAACCCTAAACAGGGTTTAAAAAAACCGAGTCAAAAGCCAGGGGCTCTACCCCTTGGACCCCACCACCGCGGCGCTGCCCCCGGACCCCCGTCGTTTAGTCAAAATAAACTCAAACAAGTGTGCACTCCGCACCTTCCTTACTTGTTTGATATTCATCATGATTATACTGGTCAACAAATTAATCCCATTACACTTAAATGATATTAGTGATACAAATCACCAACACGGACCACCCTCGGGTTGCTCTGTACATGCAAAACACTGCGATGGATGCATGTGATAGATGGTTCCATGGTCGATGCTTGAGGAGCTATAATGAATCCTATTTGTTTCTAATTCTTGCACCTCGAAAGTTCTTAGCAAACGGGTAATGAAACTAGGGTAAATAAGGTGAGAACTAGACTGGGTAGTGGCCTCCCCAAGCATGGTCCAAAAATTATCGGTCCTAAGTTTAACGACATATCACTAAGAATACAAAACAAAAAAAGACACTTATATCTCTATAAGGTGCTGTTATGACCAAGTTGGCATAATATTATGCATGAGAAATTGAAAACAAAAGCTGGTAGAAAAGTTTAAGCGATATGAACGAATAATGTCGCGTCGGTTTTTATTTTCCATCAAAAATTTGGCAATGTGAGGGTGGATGCTATCAAACACTCTTGACCAATAGTAGTTCCATCAATAATGTATTTGCCAAGGGTGGAGTTAATGGAATCACTAGAGCATACCACCCCCTGGCTCTAAATAGTGACCATTTTTCCTTGTGTCCCTCTGAAAGCTGCAAAGAACTCCATATTAGGATCACATTAATTCGGCATGGGTGGTTCACCAAATTGGTCCATTGATGTGCCTCGAGGTGTGACTTAACATAAGTATATCCCTCAATTAAAGTGACATTAAAGTCATGCTCGACTAGTAATCTTTTGTTAATAAGGGTCGTATACATGTCACCAATGGAGGGCGGGTGGGGGGAGCTTGCCATGGGGGATTCCAAGGAAAGGATTCAAAATCCCTTAATCCAAATGGTTCACTAGTGGTTCTTCCTTAGAAACAAACAACGTCCCAGAAGAGGTGCTAGACTTACTCGAATTGGGCTCCTGTGGTGAAGTCATGGTGGCCACTGGCCTACCACTATGTTTGCTCACCATAGTCATGGCATTTCGAGTACTATATACGGGTTGATTTGTGACCACTGGCTTCTTTACTTCTCATCCATGCTAATCGGAATCACCCTGACATCAGTAGGGTTGTCATCCGTGATATTTTTTTATCAACATCTATGTCCTAGTCCATAAAATGAACTTCACCCATGTGATTGAGATTGAAGCCAAGGAGTTCCCCACCATTCTTTGGTGGCTCAGAGGTGGAAAGTGATGGTGGTTCAGTGCGATGGGTGGTAGGAGAAAGGTTTTTATCGCCGGTAGTCTTTGGTAGTGAGAGGGGGTTTCGGGTTAGACGAATGTGACAGTGACGTGTTCATCCTTGAGCTCCATTTAAATGGTGGTGGATGAGGACCAATGTAGTAGTGATAGCGGAGGTTAAGGCAGAGAAGGCATGTTTCCAATGGAAGTTATAGGGGGATTGGTGGTCGGAAAAGGAGTAGGATCAACATCAACGATGGTAGACAGGGTGGCATCAATGCCAACAGTCTGTCGTTCGGTAGCCCTCTGCAACCGGGTCGTTCTCTAGGAAGCATGGTGGTTGATGATCAATATCTTCGAGCGAACCATGAAGGAACAAAATTTAGAGGTTTTGTTTGTTGGATTTGCTTTAGATTAGAGGAAAAGTAAGGTAAGGTGTATGGGTAGGGGTTTCGGCCGGTTATGGGGAAATAGGAGAGGATAGATCATACTTCTGGGCGGAGGAGTTGCAGGTGGGTCACGAGAGTACTCGGGCTACAAATGTGAAACTTAGATTTTTACCGGGTGCTTCTGAGCTTTCATCAAAAAAGAATCAAAAAAATGTGTTATTGGGGTTTTAAGCTAGAAAGGTGTACAAATATGTTATAATAGGAGTTCTCGAGTTTACACAACCTAACCTTTTGTCCAAGAGACATTGTCCAGCACATCTTTCTACCTTTTGACTTTTTGTGAAAAATGGCTACATTGGTGAACCTGTGGCCATAATAGCAATGAAATTCTAAAACCTGCTGAGAAAGTAATTAAACTACTAAATTGAGTTATATTGTGCACACTAGTTATTTCTAACCCACAAACAGAATTCAAGATGAACTTTCAACATGGTCAGACACTCATTTGGGAAGGTAGTGCTTAACTCGATGGTCGTTAACACGAAAGGTGCTACCATCATGAGGATTTATCAAAATCAAGAGTACCATAAGGACTGATTTTCTCAATTGTAAATGCGCCAGACCAATGTGACTTGAGTTTACTAGGAAACAATTTTAAGCGAGAGTTGAAAGGTAAGACCTTGGCCTTCCGAAAAGATTATTTGTTTAGTTTTACGATCATGCCACTATTTAGTTTTTTCCTTTAAACTTTGGCATTTTCGTTAGTAGGATAAAATCTTTCACCTGATTTACTACGCGAGAAAAGACCTTGAACGAAGCTCAAATTAATTATACCACCCCAAAAAAAGAACTGAATGTCATAGTTTATATTCTTGACAGATTTAGACTTTATGTCATTTGTACCAAGATAGTTCGTACCAACCACTCTACTATCAAGTATCTCATAAATAAGGCGGGCGTAAAGCCTCAACTTATACGTTGGGTCCTTCTTTTGCAAGAATTTGATCTACAGATAATTGATAAAAAAAAAGGGATCGATAATCAAGTTGCAGATCATCTATGTTGTTTAGAAGGTGTAATATCAAGTGGAAGAAACCATGAAATCAAAGAACCTCCCGATGAGCGAATTTTAGCAATACAACACTTTCATGGAGAAATACATCTTTAATATGCATACATAGCGAACTACCATGCTAGTGGGCTAAGACTGTATAACCAAACCATGCAACAATTTAAAAAGTTTCTCTATGAGTGCAAGCAATATTTTTGGGATGATCCCTATCTTTTAAAAATGGGAGCCGATCAAGTTCTAAGATGTTGTGTTCCCGAATTTGAATACAAAAAATTTTAGAAGAATTTCATGCTTCACCATACGATGGCCACTTGGGTGGCCAACAAACAGCCGCTAGGGTGCTGCAAAGTGGATTTTTTAGCCAACACTTCTTAAAGATTCATTTGAGTTTGTGAAAATATGTGGTTGTTGTCGATGGACTAGAAACATTTTCCAATTAAATGAAATGTCCCTCAATAATATTTTAGAAGTTGAACTTTTTGATGTATGAGGTATTGATTTAGTGGGACCGTTTCACATGTCTTTTAACAATCAGTACAATTTGGACGTTATCGACTATGTTTCAAAGTGAGTAGAGTCAATTTATTTCCCGCACAATGACGCTAAGACCATGATAAAATATTTACACAAAAACATATTTGTCCTCTCTGGGAAAACTCGAGCTTTAATTAATGATGAGGGAACTCATTTTATCAACAATATGTTAAGTATTGTCCTTAGCAAGTACAACTTCCAACATTGAGTGGGAACCATGTATCATCTGTAAACGAACGGGCTTTCCGAGCTTTAGAATTGTAAGATTAAAACAATTTTAGAAAAAGTGGTCAAGCCCCCATCGTAAGGAATGGTCACTCAAATTGGATGATGCACTTTGGGCCTACCATATTGCATTCAAAACCCTTTTGTATTGTCTCCATTTCACTTAGTTTTTGGTAAAGCATGTCACCTCCCATTAAAATTAGAGTACAAAGCACTTTAGGCCACTAAGGAGCTAAATATGAATGAGTATATCGCGGGAAATAAGCAAAAACTTCAATTGGTTGAGTTAGAAGAATTGTTGCGACAATTGTGACGAAACAAGAGCGGTTATGATTTTTACAAAACACATTTTGCAATCTGAGGTAAATTGAAAATTTTGGTCTACATGCAACAAGTCATATAAAATTTTTGTAAATTTTGAAAAATCCTTGATAAACAATCTATAAAACCCGACATATCCCAAGAAGCTTCTAATGTGTGATAACTGGGTCCAGGTTATCACCCAAGGTATTTATTATGTGAATTAATTGTTTATGTGGATACGTGTTTACATAAATTTAAGATGTGAGTATGTGCATTTTTATGCATAGGGATATATGCATAATGTAAAAATATATAAATATATATATATATATATGTGTGTGTGTTTAATATATATAT
>NW_020201886.1:0-3629 GCF_001531365.2 Cynara cardunculus var. scolymus
AAACCGTTCCTCGAAGTTTCTCATGTTCTCCCAAAAAACGCATAAACTTGTTGCGCTTCACCAAATCATCCCCATCTTTCACCTCTCTTATACGAGTTTCCTTCCTCGAGAATTTGTCATCTCTATGCTTGAAGACCTCCCCATATATATACTTAGTCATCGGCGGTTTCACGGAATATGAAACGATAAGCCAAGATTAATATTTCTTTCTCTCTTTTTTTTGGTTATTACAAGAACCCATTTCATAAGTATGCTCAGCCTCATATTCCTTCAGAAAACTATGCCCGAACTTGTAACAGTTTCGAAATATATGCCCTGTTTGTATTAAAATCCATCATTTTTGCACCTATCAAAGACCAATCAATAACTAAATTAAAAGGGTTCTATAAGCTATATAAACATTACATTATGTACTAGATTCATTATAAAAACATATTTAAATATAAGCTTATCAAGTTACACAAACAACGAGAACTTTTGAATAGTTAATTTAATACTAATATCGATATATTTCTTTTCAAATCTATATTTTATTCAAAAATAAAAATATTATCGTTTTCTAAAAACCAGATAAAACCGTATTATATTGACAGAGAAAATGAATAAAATGAAACATTAAAATCGAGATATATTTCGCTACATTGTGTGAGTATCATTCTAATCAAGTTAAATAGGGTTAAGTTCGGTGAAACTAAGAGTTATGATAAGAAGGAATAACCACCTTGGATCAATCCTAATTGAAGAGTTTCACTAAACCAACACAAATGAGAACTAATTTCCTTCTAAAACGTAATTTATGAGTTGGTTTGATATTAAAAGTGATCAGAATCCAAATCTCTTCTTACACTTTTTACCTGAACTCAATATGATTTTATAAAATAAAGAAAGCAATCAAAAATTCGTTTTTAGTTGTTGAACAGTTTTTTTAACCAAAAAAAGAAATATTTAAATTAAATCAACATTTTTGAAAGTCTGTTTTTTTTATAAATCTATGTTCAATGAGAATTTATGATATTATGTCTATAGTCATTAGAAAGGTAGTTGTCGATTAAGGCGTTGACTTGATTTGGGATGTTGTCTTAGATCGAGCTTAGTCGTTTTAAAAAATATGTATCAATTATGTTTTGAAGTCAAACTCTTGATTATTCAAACATAGTTGTCTTCCATCCATTAGCACTAGCAGCAAGGTTTACTTTGTCATCCTTATATCCAACATAGAAAACTTCAAGCCTTATCGAAAGCTGAGATGGAAATATGTGAATATCTTTAGTCTTACGTTATGCATGGCACATCTATTAAGGCTTCTGGGTAGAGAGGTGCATTGAAGCCCATAAACGAGACCAAAAGGACCAAGTTATGACCCGATGGTTACAACGGTTATGGTTTTTTTGGATATAACTTATTACGAAAAGTCAAAATTAGGATAAAAAAATGCATGGATCAACTATTTATAAGATTTAGATATATGAATTATAACGCATGCATATAACACTGTGTGGCGCGCACAGACACATTGCAAATACATACATACATATTTATGCATTACTAAAAAAAAACCAAGGTGATCCTTTTAAATAAAATCAGTATACATAAGGAGGTTCAGACGAGAATATAGTAAAAACGAGAGTACAAGATAATGCATATGTCAGAGGTGGTTTTAGACTAAGAATCACAAGTGATTCATGTTCGATAAACGCATGGGCGTGCACATGCAATTTGCCCAACACCTTAGAGCGTTGACCGAACTTGAATCAAATATGATATATGTGTTTTCATGTTTTATTATTTTGTTAGTCTATTGTTTGGGTTCCTTGCATTTTTAAGAAGTAAAGGAACATTTATAATAATTATGAAATAAGAGTTACAAGAAACGGGAATCAACAAGAAAGTAGCAATAACTGTTAAAAGTACTCAACACTCTTGCTTGATCAATTCTCAATCGATGGTTTATTCAAAGGAAATTGGCTCTTTAAATAGAGCAGTACAAAACAGAAACAAAACAAAAGTTCCTAAGTGAATTGCTAAAAATCTGGAAGATAAAAACAAACTTAGCTACTGCTCCTACAAAGGTGGAGCTTTATTGAACTGATCCTAACAGCTATGACTAACTCATCGCTGACTTATTCTTATCATATCCGGTAAGTGTTTACGAATAAAATTTAACAGTATTATTTACTTACCGGGTAAGATTTTAGTCCACCAAAACGACATCTTATGCAACAATTTATCCGGTAAACGCTTACCGTGGTAAGAGTCGTCGCCCTCACTTACCGGATAAGACTCATGGTTCTTGTCTCGCTCCTACCGGGTAAGATTCTTAGTCCTTACCATATTCATCCGGTGAGGTAACATGACTTGGTAATCGCTTACCCGGATAAATGTTTGGTAAACGACCCCTAAGTAGATGGAAATTTGATGACAATGATGTAGCCGAACTCGGTCCCTAACATACCTTGACATGAAAGTAATAAGCCTTAACATACCTTTACAAATTTGAACAAGCATGAACATAGCTCCTAACAAATATGAACACATGAACATAACGCTTAACATACCTTAACATGAAAACCTTAACCGACCTTGATATGCAATCTTAATCTACGTTAACATGAAAAAGTGATGAACATTGATAAACATTAATATACCTTAGATACCTTAACATGAAAACCATTATGTTAAGGTATGTTATGATGTCCAAATGCAAAAACCAAATGACCAAATTGTCCTTCTTTTCCAAAACCAATGCGCAAACAACACCATTCGATTGGAATTGAAAAAGACGAATCAATGGTCATGGGAGGGCTTTCACGGTCTCACAATTAGGAAGAGTTCTCACAAGAACCTAACTAGGAATGGCAACGGGGTAGGGATGGGGCGGGTTTTGTAATCCCCGGCCCCGGTTTTTAGTAACTGCTTGGCCCCGGTCCAAGGTGGGTACGAGGATTAACATATCGGCCCTAGTCAAACCCTTGTCTAACCCTATAAAAAAATATTTGTTAGTTTGAGTCTATCGGGGATCCCCGGCCCCAGGACCCGTTTTAGCAGGAATCCCTGTCCCCGTTCGGATCGGGTGAGCCAAGTTCCCCACCAAGTCAAGGCAAATCACCATCCTTAAACCCAACTCCCTCTCTCTCTATCTCTCTATACATATATATATAACACATATAGGTGGAGGTTCAAACGAGAACAGCTCCATTTTACGAGAATGTGAGAACAGCCTTATCACATGTGATAATACGCGTGAGGGGACCTGGTGGTATGCGGAAGACGTGTTCTACGACTTAAGTCGCGCAAAAGGTTGCCTGCGTCTATGATTTAGCATCACATGTGATGGTTTTGATGGATTATAGTATCATATCAACAACACCCTTATCACATGTGATAATACATGTGATGGGGCTTAGTGGTGTAAGGGCGACTTGGTCCGCAACTAAGATCGAGTCGAAAATCGTCCGCGTCTCTGATTTATTATCACATGGATATCATATGTGATGAAATAATAATATCACATGTGATTGTCTATTGTAAAATGATGTTCTCGTGTTCTCGTAAAATGAAGGTTTTCTAGTTTGAACCCTTCTCCATATATATACATATATATATATATATATATATATATATATATATAC
>NW_020201886.1:5259-7041 GCF_001531365.2 Cynara cardunculus var. scolymus
TATAAAGATAATAATTAAGTATTCTGTTAGAACTCAATGATTATCCTAATTATATTTTAGATTTTTTATATTTAAAATGAGATGTTTATCCTGTATTTAATTGTGTTTATCTGCAGTTAGTTACACGAATTCAAATATGAGATGAAATCGGATAGGGATGAAATCGTTTAGGGATGAACGAGTTTAAGAGTTTTAGCCAAATGCTTTATAAGATAGTATATATATATATATATATATATATATATGAATATTTACCTCCATAATCTCATCGGTTTTTTTTACTTCACAATAACTCAGGATTCAATCCCATAGAGATGATATGTATAACCACAAATATGTTACAAACCCGTTAACCAAGTTTCATTTGTTGTTTCATATATGAAAGAGCACATGTAAAAAATCTAGTGTTCATGCAATGTTGTTCATAAATAAAACGTTTATGATTGTTTTTTGTGTAAAAAACATGAAACACAAAAGAACAAAACATTTACAATAATATGAATCATGACTTATAATCAAACTAATTGAATAGTTTAGATTGATTTTATTGTGATTGTAATGTATTTGCGGTTCTCATTTGATTACATATACAACGTTGGGTCTTGAGGAAAACCCTATAAAATGAAAAACAGATGAAAAATTTATCAACGTAGACATCAATTAAAAAAAAAAACTAAAACCATCGTCTTTTTGTAATTTGTTTCGGTCCAATTTTTACTAAATCTCGTTTATTTTTATTATAAAAAGGAGGACAAGTTTTTCAACTAAAAACAAAATTGTAAACACTCATTTAATTACATCCATTGACTCCATTAATCTGATCGTTTTGTGGAAATATTTAGAATTGAAAAATTTTAGGATCTTTAGTATGTTTGATTTATATGTTTTGGAATAGAATTGAATTCTAATGTTTTATAAATAATGTTTTTTAGACGGAAACCGTCTGAACAAAAAGAACAACCGAGTTCACCAAAAACAAAACACACAAACAAAAGTACACCCACCTTCTACAAGGTATAGAAAGGAGACAAGTAGCAAGCACGGGGCTACCGAAACAACAAAAAGAACCTGCAACGACCAAAAGAAACAACTGACAAGAGAAGTCAGGTTACAGCACCAGAAAGGCCAAGACCTACCAAAATCTTTGACATGATCAGGAAGCCAATGAAACAAGTCTTTTATAAAAAAATAATTAGTGTACATTTTTATTGATTGATTATTACAAAACAAACGTTTTTAACATATTTTAAAACATTATTACAAAGAATTCTGATGAAATCCCATGAATTACCAAAAACCATCATTGGATTTCGAAAATTCCTTCAAACCATAGTCAAATTGGAATGATATTTAATTTCATATCCCTCTTAATCTTATCAAATTCTGCAATTATATATGTAAAACCAAACGAGACATAAGTTTTCCAAGAAATAAGAAATTATTACTACAATAATGCTTTTTATAATGCTAAAGTATGTGTTTTAATTGATTAACATCTTTACAACTAGATGGAGACGAGGAGGGTGGAAGAAGAACCAAATAGGTATATTATAAAGTTTAAGAATACATCATTATCTATACTATATTATATTATAAAGTATTTAATAAAAACTTTTAAAAATTACTTTTTATGTATAAAGTACTGTTTGTTGATACATATTACTTAAAATTTAATATCATAAGTAAATTGTACATAGTACAAACTATAGATAAACATAATAAAATACGAGATATACATATTATTTTGAATGAAAAATCTAAAATATAATTAGGATAATCATT
>NW_020201886.1:7075-32675 GCF_001531365.2 Cynara cardunculus var. scolymus
AATAAATTACTTCATTATAAAGTCTAAATTAAATTATAAATAAAATATTGAATTAAAGAAATTACACAAAAAACGAACAATTTAAATAGTAAATTTGATACTATTATCGATATATATTTTTTCTAAATTTTTGATGATATTTTTAAATTTATATTTTGGTCAAAAATAAAAGCATTATCGTTTTTTTTTTTTTGAATAACCTGGATAACCAACCCGCTATGCGAGCCGACTAATCTCAAGGAGACCATCTGCTTTGTAGATAGCCCGGAGTCGCCACAATTGAACCTCTGTGGCCACAAGGGGATTTTTATTCCTCATTGGATTTGAACTTCAAACCTCCTGGTACTTTTCACCTTTGGAGACAAACTCAAACCAATCAGGCACCACCCTTGTGGTTGCATTATCATTTTCTTAAAACCACTAAAAACCGTATTATATTGACGGAGATAAATAATAAAACGAAACATTAAAATTGAGATATATCTCACTATATGTTAGGATCCAATCAATGACCCAACAATATATTACGCGAGCATTCTTCTAGTATAAATAATAATAAAAACTGAATTACACCAATCATTGTTCTACGTTTAAGAATACATCACTAGAAAATGCTATAAGAATACTGAACGTTTAAGAATATATCACTGGAAGATCCTATAAAGTTTCTAAATCTTTTTTGAATGATTAACAGATAATTTAACAAATTATTATTTTACATGAATTGTTTAAAGTCGACAGTTGCATAATTTGATGGGAAAATTAATTGAACCGGGCCATAAAAAATTCTTCGCTCGATGAAGTGGAAAAAACTATGCAAGATATGGTAACAAATGGGTCTTAAGATAATGTTTGGTATGCAGACAGGATATGGGGACTGAATATCCAAAGATTAAGAACAAATAATTCTTTTAAGAATTATTTTTTTTATTAACCTGGATATCCAACCCGCTATGCGAGCCGACTAATCCCAGGACGACCACCTGCCTTAGATAGCCCGAAGTCACCACATTTGAACATACATGATCACAAGGAGATTTCATGCTTCCCGTAAAAGATTAGGCATAGATCTACTTCTCAACACATTGGAATTCTATTTGGCATAGATCTACTTCTCAACACATTGAAATTCTATTTGAGTAACTATTTGCGATATCCATTTTGGTTCAAACGCACAAGTTAATGCACTCTTTCCCTTGTTTGAAACCCAACAACATAAATCAAAATCATACACGAATATATACGTATTCATATATGAATAAACATATAAGCACACAAAGTAACAATATTCTTCACATATATAAGTACATGTTTATATGTGAATACAAATACATATATATGAACAAAGTTATAAGACAATCAACATCAATGAGACGAGAACGTAAGTGCAATGTAGAGTATACAAAAATGGTTAATAATATCAAGGTTCTAAATGACATGAAGTATAACATGGCAGTAAGGTCAAGCCTTAAGCCTTACAAGTTACATCGATGCTAGAGTGTTTTTCAAGATGTACCCTAAGGAGGCAATACACACACATACACATACAGAGGAGGGATATTTTGCAAAACAAAATACTTGTATAAACCGTGAAAACCATCGATTTTAATGTTTATTTTAGTGGAAAAAATTCATGAAATTGTTTAATATGATAAAATTCATTTCATGATGAAATGTTTCATATATTTTTGTTTCTACACAAAAATTAAATTGTTTCATTATTTTTCATTTTGATAAAATTTGTTTACTAAAATTAATAAAATAAAGATGATGATGTTCATAATTATTGGAAATGAATATTTGAAACAAGTTCATCATATTAAACAATCTCATGAAAGTTTTTCACTAAAATAAAGAAAGAAATCGACAGTTTTCACGGTTTGTACAAGTGGCTTGGTTTGGAAAGTATCTGATGTGGCGAAATCGTAGGTGTTCACACAGTGGGCACAAAGTCCCCACAGTGGCGGTGCAAGTGTACGCCGACACTATGATCGCTTCAAGTAATAAAGTGGTAAAGTACCAAGATCGTTTCCACAGGGACTGGACTTACTGAGAATCAGAGAGTTTCATGAACTTCTTGAGCATGTTTCGGTTTGAGAATAAAAGTTGAGTTTTGTTTGAGCAAAGCTTTAAAATACGAAATAAACCTTTGAAATTAAAAGATGGGTATGGGTGTAAGTTTCCCTTAAGAAAATTGCAAGAACAGTTTGGTCAGAAACTCATGGGACTTATATAAGAACTTCAATCTCTTGAAAGTGAATTCTTATATACTGTGCCCACAGAATGCCCACAAAGCATCCAGTTTTATCAATCTTAAACTTGCCGAATTAGCTAATAGATAAAAAGATATATGGTTCCACTAGTCTAAATATTTATACTCAAATCTCTTTGTAATATAAACTCGACTAATATTTGAACATTAGCTAAAAACATGCAGAATCCGTATCTCTACGTGATTATCAAAGACTCTCTCAAATCTTTATGCATCATCTAAGCCGTATTTCAAATCCGTCCATTTTCTGGATCAATGATCTAATATTAACACTTCAAAGTGATCAGCTTATCTGCGTTGAGCTTAAGTCCCGACTTAAATGACCAAGCTTAAGAATTAATAAAAATGGCAACACCCAAGTGCACCTTCAAATTCTTAAGTTTGACTCACACCCACACCCAAAGGGGTGATTATCTCATAATAAAATTATAAAACATAGAGGAAACAGAAGAAGAAAAATGCATAAGAAATATTTGAAATGAAATTTCACTTAAACTGTTGCCCACAGGGGGCATACAATGCACAGTGGCGAGAATTAAAGACTAAGTACGAAAATAAAATTAAATGCAGAAATTAAACTTGTTCTACTGCTCTAGAGCTTGAGAGAGAATGCGCCAAGGTTGCTTGGCTGAATTGTTGATGTATTGATGTATTCCAAATGAGAGAAAAACATCAATATATAGTGAAAAAGTGAGAACCGGACAAACTCTTCGCCCAAAGAAGAAAGTCTTCATTGACTAGAGGGTAAAGACCCCCCATCACTTCTTGTCTACTTTCCAGGCCTTGTCACCTTTTTTGAATGGTTGAAAAAGGTAAAGTTACCTAACCCTTAAATTAAGGAAATGGTAATGATGCCATTTTCATTAAAATAATGGTAGGATTACTTTTAAGACGTTTTTTAATCCAACAAGGTCCATTCTTCTAAATAATTCAAGAATTTCGGATCTAACTTCAGAATTAAATCCCTTTAATACCTAGGAGAACCAGTATTTGAATTTTCTCCAAATCCGTCTTGAGGAAAATATGTCATAGGAAGAATGTGAGCAGAAAGTGGGCATTATACCAACAACAATGGTTTTTCAGAAAATAATCAAATTATTGACATTTCATCAGCTCTTAACATATTTTGAACCAAAAATACAGGATAGGAACAAAATGGATACAAAAGACACAATAACATAAGGATATTGAACAACAAATAACTCTCACAAATTGAGAGTTATCAGTATCCCTCCCCTAAATATACATATATATACACACACACATATGTATATATACACACACACACACACATATATATATATATACATACACACACACATATATATATATATACATACACACACACATATATATATATATACATACATACACACACCCCCATATATATATATATATATATGTATATATATGTGTGTAGACACACACTTGTATGTTAGTGTTTTGAATAATAAAATGGAACAAATTAAAGTAATAAAACTAAAAAAGAAAAAAGAATCATTGATGCTAAATATATAGAGTTTATAGAAAATGATATCTAAGGTGCAAATATAAGATTAAATCTTTTGAATCTCAATTCACTACTTCAATTTTCTAAGAATTTGTGTTCGACTCTTAAATTTGTGTATGGAATGAGAGGAAGGTGGCGTTTGGTTCGCAGAATGTTTTTGGATGGAATGGAATCTGTTAACGGAATTTGACTTTGAAGGAATTGGAATGGAATGTTGTCAATTTTGACCACATGTTTGGTTGGCAGACATTGGAATGGAATTTGTTAAGAAATTGGAATCTGTTAAGAAATTGGAATCTGTCTGTTTGGTTCACAAAATATAGCTTTAGAATTGGAATAAAATATTGATAAAAGACCACAATGCCCTTTTTTGAAAATTTAAATTTTTTTAAAACTAAAAATATTTTAATAAAATAATTATTTAATATGTAAAACAATATAAAATACACAACCCAAATATAACCATAAGACAAACGACGTTACTAAATACACGGTGGTCGACGGTGGTTCAGATCGATGGTGGTCCACAGTGGTTCAGATAGTGGTGGTCCGCAGTGATTCAGATTGATAGTGGTTCAAATGGAGGTGGTCAACGGTGGTTCAGATAGGCGGTGGCGGTGGTGGTTGTTTAAATCGATGGTGATCGACGGTGTCCGATGATGATGCAGATCGATGGTGGTCTGCAGTGGTTCAAATGGAGGTGGTCAGTGGTGGTTCAGATAGGCGGTGGCGGTGGTGTTTGTTCAAATCGATGGTGGTTGATGGTGTCCGACGATGATTCAGATCGATGGTAGTCGTCGATGGTTGGCAGTGATATAGATCGGTGGTGGTCTGTTGTGATTCAGGTGACGATGGTCGGATATGGTTCAGATCGATGATGATCAATGATGGTTTAGACCGGCGGTGCTTCATATTGGTAGTAGTTGGCGGTGGTTCAGATCGATGGTGGTCCGTTGTGGTTCAAATGGCGATGGTCGACAGTGGTTCAGATCGGTGATGTCAGATGATGGTTTAGATTGGTAGTGGTCGGCAGTGGTTCAGATCAGCGGTGGTTTAGATCGGTAGTGGTCGGCGGTGGTTCAGATCAGCGGTGGTTCAGATTGGTGATAGTCGGGGTGGTGGTCAGCGGTGGTTCAGATCGGTGGTAGTCGGTGGTGGTGATCGACGGTCGTTCAGATTGGTGGTAGTCGGGGATGGTTCAGATCTGTGGTAGTCGGTGGTGGTTCAGATTGGTGGTAGTGGTCGACGGTTCAGATCGATGGTGGTGGTCGGCGGTGGTTCAGATCGGTGGTAGTCGGTGGTGGTGGTCGGCGGTGATTCAGATTGGTGGTAGTTAGCGGTGGTGGTCGGCGGTGGTTCAGATTGGTGGTAGTCAACGGTGGTTCAGATCTGTGGTCGGCGATGGTTCAGATTGGTGGTAGTCAGTGGTGGTGGTCGACGGTGGTTCAGATCGATGGTGGTCGGAGATGGTCGACGATGGTCATATTGAATTTTATGAGATTAGAGTATATTAGGTTACGAGCATATTTGGTATAATGAAGATAGAGATCCATTCCATCAAAATATCATGTAGTTGCTAAAGAATGTTAAATTCATTTATTTGTGGAATTTGTAGAATTTTGAAGATTCCTTTCGTGAAAAAAAATGAACCACACGAGGAAATGAAATTTGGTCAATAGAATTCAACATTCCAATTCCATCAGATTTCTCCATAATCTGCGAACCAAACGCCACCTAAGTATTTACCTGTTTAGACTCTTCTTGTTAAATTTCATTTTTATGTTTATTTAAGTCTTAAGTCTCATGTACAATTATTATTTATCCCATAAATTATATATTATAAGGTTTCACACCCTGCAAAATAACGCGCCATAACGTGTTATAATGGAAGCCAAGCAAGCCTTAAAGTAAAGCCACAAGGCTTAACGTGAGGGCAAACCAAGCCTTTTACGCCATACGTGCCATAACAAGTTATTTATGAATAATTTGGGGAAAACCATGAATAATATACAAGAAAAAAGGTACTACGTTGGCCAAGAAATCTTGCAACTTGTTTACAAAACGAAAACAAACCAAAAGAACTCCTAATTTATATTTCATACTTGAATACAATGTAATAAACTCACTACTGTTTATTTATTTCAGTGTTGTGATGATGAACTCGTATTGTGCAAACTCAAGTAGTGAGTCAATCCTCAATAGTCAACACCATCCCTTGATATGATTAAGGCAGCATATGATCCATGATATCATATCAATCATAGGATGGTTACAAGCTACAATGACGACCACAATAACAAATTAGCCACATTTTACATGCTTATAACAAACGTGATCGCATCAATCAGCATGACATCACCTTCATCGTCTAAAACAAACGACCACGACGAAATAAGACACATCGTTTTTTAAAATATGTAAATATTACCCTTCTTAATTAACTAAATGACAAATCTACTATCAATAATAATAAAGAGTACTGAATTTCTTAATCTCATGATTAAGGTAGTAATGAAAATAGACACTTACTTTTGAAAGTAGAACAAATTAAAAAAACAGTGGACAATTATTTTGGGACGGAGAAAGTAGAATTAGAAGGTGATTAATAATAGGATGACAAAAGACCTTGTCGACTCAATTGTACGATCCGTTGACTTCAAAACTCACAAAAACGTTTAATTAAACACACTTAAGGTTTTTATTAACAATATCTATCCCATCTATCAACAACCTGGATACGACATGACCATTTGTTATTTTCGTGGAATCATGCGACTCAAGTGGATTATGCAAAGAATTGAAAGTTAAGCAACAGTCAAACGTGTGTAAATTTGTTGAAATATTACCGTATAATTAAGGACCACATATAAACCTAACAAATAAAAAAAACCCATATATGTCACCAAGATGTGGGATGTATGCAGACCTGACCTCTATCTCAAGAAGTAGAGTGGTTGTTTCCATAAAGACCCTCGCCTTATGACCTTGTCAAATTAAAACCCTAAAGCCTTGCACAATTCTTCCACCCGCCTATCTCACTCCCAGCCATTAAATCAGTTAACTCCAGTTTCGTTTGTGTACCAAATGCACCCTAATGCCTTGTTATTTGTTCATCACAATAGGGACCATCGGAGCCGATGATGGAAAAAGGTACATGTTTTGAATTATATAGCCATGGTAAGCAGTATTGATATGGGCTAGCACTAACCAAAGAATATTAGATAGCCTGCAAATTTCATAATCTAAGGCCAGAAAGTTCACGCTTTTGATATAGGTCAAACAAACCAGTCAACGTTAAACCTTTAAAGTCTTGGAATTTAAAATCTTACTCTATGAGCCACCATCGGATCAAAGAAGAAACACTAGCGGAGATCTCATAAAGTGGCATGTTTTTCTTACCGGGATATAGTTAGACCAGAATCAGTCAGCTTTTTGACACCATGGCTTCCAACTTCTGCAACCACTTTATGTACTGATTCTGCTCCTTCTTGTGTAGGTGGAATAGAAGGAAGCTGGTCAGACTTTCCCCAATTCCTCTGGAGATCAGATACTGCTTCAGCTCTAGTTGCAAAGCAGGGTCCAAGCTCCTGCAGAAAATATGAAAAATAACACCAAATTCGAATTTGAATCCAAAAATTCAATATTTAATCCTACAACTTATACGGCCTGTTAAATAGTTAAAACTTCTAAAAAGTATCATAATAACCTCAACTAAGGGACCGTTTACTAAACACTTACTTGGTAAGTGCTTAACGCATAAATTTCCTCATCGGATGAACATGAGAAGGGCCAAGAATCTTACCGGGTAAGAGCGATGAGAAGGATGGAGAGTCTTACCCGGTAAGTGAGGATGACAACTCTTACCCAGGTAAGCGCTTACCTAGTAAATTGTTGCATTCGATATGCTTTGGTGTACTAAAATCTTACGCATCTAAATAAATTATAGTGTTGACTCCTATTGGTAAGCGCTTACCGGGTAAGCATTTGGGTAAACGGCCCCTAAGATTATAATCATTTCCACTTTAGCTTCAAAAACCATTATACAAGTTCCCTAAGTATGAATTTTTTGAGATTTTTGCAACAAGAAGTTGCAAGCTGAGTACAATGGTTACATATATCAATCACTCGATAATATAATGCTGCACGATTTTGGGTTTATATATGTAGCTTATGTATACCTGTAATCATTATGTACAAGAGAAAGGGGGTCATATATAGGTGTTGCACAAAAAGGAAATTAGTCATTCGAATAAATATTATACTACCTCAATCGTATAAAAATTGCAACATTTCTTATTGGAATGTAAACTGCAACATTTCCCTTTTGTAGAATTCTTTTTTATGTGATAACTTCTCCATCTAATCATTACATATAAACAGATTGTACTGATTTGGGTTACAAGATTCCTTATTTTGCCATTGTTGAAGGGTATAATGATATATTTAACAA
Organism: Cynara cardunculus var. scolymus; assembly: GCF_001531365.2. Classification (NCBI taxonomy): domain Eukaryota; kingdom Viridiplantae; phylum Streptophyta; class Magnoliopsida; order Asterales; family Asteraceae; genus Cynara; species Cynara cardunculus. The sequence continues at coordinate 15,308 of NW_020201886.1, forward strand.
TAGTAAGAAAAAGACTTGAGCATCTACTTGATTTAAAATCTCATTTCTAACTTGTATGGTTCACATTCTTCAGTAACTTTGAACTATGTCCCAAGTCAAATGTCACAATTCTCATGGGATAAAGAAAGCAACTAAATCTCTACAACTGATTAAACAAAAGGGCCATTTACCAACAAAAATTGGGTAAGCGCTCGCCAGTAAGAGTGTTGTCCGGGAAAGCGTTGACTGAGCAAGAGAGCATTTCCTTCTTTAATGAGTCAGTATCTCGTCAACATCAGGTGTCAGTGAGAGTTTAAGGTAAACAACCTCGCCTCTTACTGGGTAAGAGTCTGTAAGAGGGGTTCAGCATTTGGTAAACATCCCCTAAGTTTGGCTCTGAATCTATATCAGAAACACAATCATGGATCAACTTCTAGCACACCCGCATACTATACACTAACCTTGCTACTGATTTGTCACAGCTCAGGCAAGACTGACAATAAGATTCTAGCAATGAGTAATGGCCATATTTCCCACTAATAAGAAGATATATAAGTACCAGTGATAAAAACAATTCCAAAAAACAAGTACTATGTGAAGCTTCTATTGTACAGGAGTATTCCTTTGTTCTATCTATCATATGGCAAGAGAATCCTATAGGTAGTGTTTGATACACAGACATGATTGGATTGGACTGAACTGGATAAGACAAGAGGATAGGACTGGACAGATTTGAACGGGACAGGATTGCACAAAACAAGTTTCTGTCTGGTGTTTGGTATGACTAGGACTGGACGGGACAAAACTAGACAAGATGCCCCCAAAAGTTATTTGATGATATAATAGTTATAACTAACATAAACGACGTAAATAATTTAATAATTTAATTGGTAAACCATTTTACACAATTTTCATATACATAAATACATACATATATAATAGTATCAAGTTTGAACGAAAAAATTGATATAATTGATGGTAGTTCGAAAAAACCCGATTCGTACAATGAAGAAATTATGTTTTATTCGGTTTAGAAGATCTTTATCAATTGGCGGAGGCACGATGAAGATTTTGTAACAACAATGGCTGTGGAGGTAGAGACATTGGTGATTGGTGGACGATGGTGCGTGAAGATGGTGGATGGTGGTGGTGATGGTGGTCAACAGTGATGGAAGAGGTAGTTGTGGCGGATGTGGTGGTAGTGAGCAGTTGTAGTGGACTGGTGGGAGCCGATGGTGGTGATGGGTAGTGGTAGTGGTAGCCGATGATGGTAGTGGTGGTTATGGTGGAGGTGAGGTGGCCACGATAGTGGTGGTGGTGGGGATAGACGGTGGTGGTGTAGGCCGATGGTGGTTGTGGAGCTGGTGGCAGAGGTTGTTTTAGTAGAGGAGTTGGAGGTGGCCAACGGTGGTAGTAGTAGTGGCAATGGACGGTGGTGGTAGGTGGCCGACGGTGGTTGTGGTGGTGGTGGTGGTGTTCAGTGGTTATGGAAGTGGTGGAGGAGGTTGTTGTAGTGGAAGAGAAGGTGGAGGTGGCGAAGGTGGCTAACAGCTGGCGCGACTAGCGATGGTGACCACTAAAACAAATACCATATTAAGGTCTATGTTGTTAAAATCGCGATATATCGGCGATATATCGTCGATATATAGGCGCTATGTTGGACTTGGGGAAAGAATCGCTGGTGAAATATCAGTCCCGATAATATCATCGATATTTACCGATATAAGCAAAAATCGGTCCGATATACCGATTTCTCTATAAGACAAATATTTAGGCTTTTCTATCATTCTATGTTGGGCTTAGTTTTTTGGGCTCTTTATTTGGTCACATATATTAGGACTCAACTCTCAGGCTTCTTCAGTTCACAGTTCACGCTCACGGTCTCCTTCATCTTCACCCTTATTCTCGGTCTCCTACATCTTCACGCTCATGGTCTGGCTTCTTTTCTTTTCATCTTCACGGTCTGGCTTCTTTCTTTTCTTGGTCTCTTTCTCTTCTCGGTCTCCTCTAGTCTACTTACCCAGTTGATACAGCCACAACAGCAACTGTGTTGAATGTTGATACAGCCACAGGTCTTCAACAGTAACTGTTAATCTTGAACGAACGAGACTCTTGTTCATGTTCGTTCGTTTAACTAAACGAACAAAAAATATTGTTTATGTCCATTCATTTATTAAATAAACGAACTTCCCGCCGAACGGTTTGCTGAACGTTCGGTTCGTTTACAGCCCTACATACAGGTCCTTGTCCTCTCCTCGTCCTCAACACAGCCTCCTGGCTCCTCGTGACTCCCTCAACTCAGCCTCCAAAAGTCTCCTCCAGGTCTTATGTCCTAACTCCTAACACCCCCCACTTAATTATTCTTATTTGACTTAGTTAGAACCTAATTACCATAATTTACTTATTTTTGTTGTTAAAGCTTAACTAAAGAAAGCAATGGAAATTAGAGAAGGGGGTCAATCTTCAAGGGCATCTGTGACCCCAATTACTACTAATATTACTTCATCAAACGCGGGTACAAAATGCATCAATGGCTTGAGAATGGGGGGGTATGGAAAGATTCAACCAAAAAAATAATGTATGGTGTACTTTATGTGATAAAAAAAATGAGTGGGGGGATCACTAGATTGAAAGAACATCTTACTCACACCGGAAGTAACGTGAGTGGTTGTCCTAATGTGAGTAACAACATCAAAAAAAGAGTTCTTGCATCAATTAGTGAAAAGAATAAGAAAAAGAAAGAAAGAAATAGAAATGTAGAAATCCTCCGACAATATTCGGTTGAAGTTGATGATATTGATGAGGATGAGCAAGAAGTAGATGGAATAGAAATTATCGAAGGAGGAAGAGCACAAGCCGGAATGCCACCTCATGGTTTGAAAAGAAAGCCCGCTAGTGATGTTCGCGAGCCTCTTGATGCAATGTTTGATCCCGATTATGCCAAGATAAAACAAGCCACTTTAGATAGAAAAAATCCAATCAAAGAGAAGTTAAAGATAGCCGCTTGGAAAGAGTTTGCGGTTTGGGCATATTCGGTTGGGTTGCCGTTCAATGTCGTGCATGATGAGAACTTTCAAAAGTTCATAAATGTGGTTGGAGAGTATGGAAGAGGTAATTACCACTTCAAATTTTGAATATATTTCTCAAAGGTTAATTACTAAGTACTAACTTTATTCCTATCGTTGGTAGGCATGCCGGCTTCAAGTTATCATAATATTCGTGTCACACTGTTGAAAGATGTACTCGAGGACACTAACAAGTTTGTGTATTCCTTCCGTTCACATTGGAAGAAGAGTAAATGCACTACTATGTTCGATTTTTGGATAGACACAAAAGGGAGAAGCTTGAATAATTTTTTGGTCAATTGTCCACAAGGAACAATATTTTCGAAATCAATTGATGCATCAGAGCATGTGAAAGATGCTCAATTAATTGTACAGATGATCAATGAGGTTATAGAGGATGTCGGAGAGGAGAACATCGTGCAGGTAACAAATATTCTATCTATATTAACATTATTCTACACACACACACACACACATATATATATATATATATTAAAGTAGTGACTAATTGTTTTTTACTTATACTAGTTTGTCACCGATAATGGGTCCAACTTTAAAGCTGCGGGAAAAATCTTGGAAGAACAACATCCTCAGATGTTTTGGACACCATGCGCAGCACATTGTGTGAATCTTATGAAAGATGTCGGGGAGAAAATCCAAAGATTAAAAGTGTGTTAATTGATGCAAGAGCGATAGTGGTTTATATCTATAACCATGAAAGGATTTTGAATATGATGCGAAAGCTTACTAAAAATAGGGCATGTGTTACAAGGTTCGCAACATAATTCTACACCATTCATGAGAACCAGCATCATCTCCAAGTGCTATTTGTTTATGCACGATGGAGGAAGAGTAACTTTGCCAAGAAAGCCATAGGAAAAAGAATTGAATGAATAATAGCTAAGCAAGAGTTTTGGGACAATATTTATCTTGCTTGTCAGGTATTGGCACCGTTGGTTGATGTTGTTCGGTTGGTTGATACTGAGGAGAAGCGCGTATGGGTTATATATACAATGCCATGGAAAGAGCTAAAGATCAAATCAAGAAGAACTTGACTGGCACCGTTCATGAAAGACTGATCACTAAAGTGTGATCAATGATTCAAGCACGATGGGATGACCAACTCCATCATCCTTTGCATGCCGGTATAATTTATAAAACATCGCTATGTTTTATTTATTTAATTTTTAAAGTTAATACAATTATTGGTATTAACTTTTAGTATATTTGTGGCCGGATATTACCTCAACCCCGCAATTTATTATGCACAAGATTCAGAAGTTGAGAATAATAGATACATTAAGAGGGGACTATACAAGACAATTGACCGACTTGTGCGTGATGAAGAAAGAAATGTACTTTACGAATGGAACTTAATCAATATGTCGAGACATAGGGGCAATTTGGATCCGCGGCTGCCATAAGGAATAAAGCTAAAGTAGCACCACGTAAGTATGATACTAACATCCTATTATCATATTATATCCTATTATCATACTAACATCCTATTATCATATTATATCCTATTATCATACTTACGTGGTGCTACTTTAGCTCTATTCCTTATGGCAGCCGCAGATCCAAATTGCCACTATGTCTCGACATATTGATTGAGTTCCATCCGTAAAGTATCATTTCTTCTTCATCACGCACAAGCCGGTCAATTGCCTCGTATAGTCCCGTCTTAATGTATCTATTATCCTCAACTTCTGAATCTTGTGCATAATAAATGGTGGGGTTGAGGTAATATCCGGCTACAAATGTACTAAAAGTTAATACCAATAATTGTATTAACTTTAAAAATTAAATAAATAAAACATAGCAATGTTTTATAAATTATACCGGCATGCAAAGGATGATGAAGTTGGTCACTTCTTCGTGCTTGAATCATTGACCACACTTTAGTGATCCGTCTTTCGTTAACGGTGGCAATCAAGTTCTTCATGATTTGATCTTTAGCTCTTTCCATGGCATCGTATATTGGAGATGATGCCAGTTCTCATGAATGGTGTAGAATTGTGTTGCGAACCTTGTAACACATTCCCTATTTTTAGTAAGCTTTCGCATCATATTCAAAATCCTTCCGTGGTTATAGATATAAACCACTACCGCTCTCGCATCAACTAACACACTTTTAATCTTCGAAATTTTCTCTCCCGACATCTCCTATCATAAGATTCACACAATGTGCTGAGCATGGTGTCCAAAACATCTGAGCATGGTGTCCAAAACATCTGAGGATGTTGTTCTTCCAAGATTTTTCCAGCAGCTTTAAAGTTGGACCCATTATCGGTGACAAACTAGTATAAGTAAAAACAATTAGTCACTACTTTAATATATATATATATATATATGTATGTATATATATATGTGTGTGTGTAGAATAATGTTAATACTTAATATAGATAGAATATTTGTTATGCACGATGTTCTCCTCTCCGACATCCTTTATAACCTCATTGATCATCTGTACAATTAATTGAGCATCTTTCACATGCTCTGATGCATCAATTGATTTAAAAAATATTGTTCCTTGTGGACAATTGACCAAAAAAATAATCAAGCTTCTCCCTTTCCCGTCTGTCCAAAAATCGGACATAGTAGTGTATTTACTCTTCTTCCAATGTGAATGGGGAATCCACAAACTTGTTAGTGTCCTCAAGTACATCTTTCAACAATGTAACATGAATATTATGATAACTTGGAGCCGGCATGCCTACTAACGATAGAAATAAAGTTAGTACTTAGTAATTAACCTTTGAGAAATATATTCAAAATTTGAAGTGGTAATTACCTCTTCCATACTCTCCAACCACATTTATAAACTTTTGAAAGTTCTTATCATGCACGGCATTGAACGGCAACACAACCGAATATGCCCAAACCACAAACTCTTTCCAAGCGGCCATCTTTAACTTTTCTTTGATTGGATTTTTTTCTATCTAAAGTGGCTTGTTTTATCTTGGCATAATCGGGCTTCAACATTGCATAAGAGGCCCGCAAACATCACTAGTGGGCATTCTTTTCAAACCGCGAGGTGGCATTCCGGCTTGTGCTCTTCCTCCTTCGATAATTTCTATTCCATCTACTTCTTGCTCATCCTCATCAATATCATCAACTTCAACCGAATATTGTCGCAGGATTTCTACATTTCTATTTCTTTCTTTCTTTTTCTTATTCTTTTCACTAATTGATGCAAGAACTCTTTTTTTTATGTCGTTACTCACATTAGGATAACCACTGAGTAAGATGTTCTTTCAACCTAGTGATCCCCCCACTCATTTTTTTATCACATAAAGTACACCATACATTATTTATTTTTTTGGTTGGATCTTTCCATACCCCCCATTTTCAAGCCATATCGCCATTGATGCATTTTGTACCCGCGTCTGATGAAGTAGTATTAGTAGTAATCGGGATCACAGATGCACTGGAAGATTGACCCCCTTTTCTACTTTCCATTGCTTTCTTTAGTTAAGCCTTAACAACAAAAATAAGTAAATTATGGTAATTAAGTTCTAACTAAGTCAAATAAGAATAATTAAGTGAGTGGGTGGGTGGGTGGGTGGGTGGGTGTTAGGACTTAGGAGTTAGGACATAAGACCTGCAAGAGACTGTTGGAGGTTGAGTTCAGGGAGTCACGAGGAGCCAGGAGGCTGTGTTGAGGACGAGGAGAGGACAAGGACCTGTATGGTTGTATCAATTATCAACACTCAAGATTAACAGTTGCTGCTGGAGTGCTGGTTGAGGAACTGTTTAAGACCTATGGCTGTATCAACATTCAACACAGTCGCTGTCGGTTGCTGCTGTGGCTGTATCAACTTGGTAAGTAGACTGTGAGCGTGAAGATGAAAAGAAAAGAAGCCAGACCGTGAGCGTGAAGATGAAGGAGACTGTGAGCGTGAACTGTGAACTGAAGAAGCCTGAGAGTTGAGACCAAATAAAGAGCCCAAAAAACTAAGCCCGACATAGAATGATAGAAAAACCCAAATATTTGTCTTATAGAGAAATTGGTATATCAGACCGAGTTTTTGCTTCAAAATATCGGTAAATATCAGGACCGATATTTTGACCAATATTTCACCAGCGGTTTTTTCCCCACGTCCGATGTCCGATATATCGCGATTTTAACAGCATAGGATTGGATAAACATCTAACCAGTAAAATATCGTTAAACATGGCATGATTGGACCTCTAAGTATTGATTACATAACTGGCAGAACCACAAAACTTTATGTAGCTCTTTAGTGTGAAGGGATGTTTTGTCAAATCACCAAAAACAAGGAATGTGGATTTGAAGGCTCTAGAAAGTACGAAAATGGCCTTAATATGCATCTGGTCCATCAAAACCACCAAATTGGCTTTACAACCTCCTTGACCGTGTAGCAATTGGATTATTGGTACCTAGTGAGTTACCAAAGGTGATTAATAGACAAACGGTAGAAAAATATCAACCTTGCTGTGGGTCTAGGTGTGTAGCAATTCCTAAGATAAGAATTGCATATCTTGAGTTGAGTAGGAAATTGTAAGATCTAAAATGCCAAGTTTGGCACTCTAGTTTTCTCCATAATCTACATGTGTCTAGGAAGGAGGGGTGCTTCTTTCACTTATTGAATACCCGTATCAGATTTTCTGGGTGTAATTCTATGGGGGCACGACAAGCTGTACATCCCATGCATCTTTAATCGTAACTTTAAACAATTGACCATGAGTTCATGGAATAAAGAATTGGCATATGCAAGGGTCATTTAGTGAAAAAGAGATGAAACTCTCTCTTTTCACCTAGCTGGTTCTGAGACATTTTTCTCACTTTTAGCCCAACTGCTGACTCTGTTCACTGTCTTCTTTTTGCATGTTTGCACACTTCTCTTTTCATGTGCTCCTGTTTCTCTTCAAAAAAATTCGCAAGCGGGATATACTGGATACGTTTGGTTTGGTTTACAAGACTGAAAGTAGCCTATGAATATACATATACATTGTTTTCACATGTGTCTGTGTTTACAAGTTTAGAGGGAAATCACTAAGCTAATTCCTTCTCAGTATGCTCAGTAAGCAAGGTTTTAAGGGTTTGAAAGGAGCACAAGTATCTGAACTTTATGGATTACATGAAATTTGAGCTATCACTGATGATTTCAAGTGAGAAGAAATGAGGTTGTGATTTTAGCTATTAAAACACTTGACAATGCACAATTCCAGACTGAGAAATAATGACTAGCTTGAATGCCGCAAGGAACTGATGCTAACCTAACAGTCACACATTAAGTCGGAACAATCACCATCAAATAAGTGAGAAAGGTAAAGAGGTAGCACAGGTTTTAACAGCGAAGAAAAGATGTAGAAGAGAAGAAAGAAATAGCATCACATAATCCTTGGCATTTCTTGTTCTAGGAAAATAGACTATTGACTATATACTATGTTGGCATGGGACATTGTGAAACAATAAATTATAAAAAGGAAGCTAGATAAAAACATTATTTTACTTCCACTTTTTTTTAAATGTTACATACATTTGAACATTTTTTTAGTCAATGGCATACTCATACTTTCACAGGCATGTCAATTATATCATTTTCATCTGATTGAATCAAATTATCTAACATTAATAGTCAATTTGGGAATGAGGACGAATCAAAGAATAAACTAATAGAGATAATCTCAAAATCCCAACCATTAATTGATAATTTATGTTACATAATATGATTTTAGACAAAAATGATGTAATTGATAGAATTATGACAGTATAAGCATGTAATTGGAAAAGTGCAATGATATTTTCATCTATTTTGCCATTGTACAACCACAAAAGAAGTTAAACGAAATTTTTACATGAAAGCAACAGAAATGTACCAGAACACAGGTCCTCTGTATGCTGAAGAGCCCAAATTGGTAGGTGATTTCAGATAATAGGCATTCTGAATATGGAAGTCAATTTTATCTTGACCATTGTCTAGAACTTTGCAATCAAATTGTAGTATAGAGCTCAATCCAGCCTTCTTGATGCATACCTTCATCTCAGCTTCCTTGGGATAACAATCATCTCCTAGAAAGGTTTCCTCGCCTAGCAATGCAGAAATAGCAAGCTCCTCATCAGACCCACAATTTTTCCGCATGATTACGTCTTTGGAATGTGGTGAATCCCAATCCATCACAAAATCTCCCAAAGATCCAGTTTCATTCTGAATTCATATCCATGGTGGCGAATGAATGCATTAATTAGTTTCCATCTTGAAAAGAGCCAGTTCTGCATGCATGACACCCCATACGACAATTACAGATAATGTGCAAGCATATCGTTAGTTATTCAAAGATTCCTAATAGTTCATTGATGGGTTTATCTCCTCTTTAAACTGATAAATTCCTAAATTAAATTTTTGGCGTGCACATATGCATATAACAAGAATTCCTTGTGGTAACCAAAGCTTGCCATTATGGTGTGGCACCACCAGACCACGACCATCCATACTCTAATCAATTTTTATAGAAGTTAAATAAAGTGATATTTGGTACCTAGTATCCACACGATGGGTGAACCTTATCTTGAATGGCTCAACCTGCAGAAATATAGTTTTAAACCAGTTCTCTACATTCTCCTTCTCTCTCTCTCTATCTCTCTCAAGATCAGTTTTCTCTCATAATCGAGTTCTATTTTCTTCTCCTCCATCCCACATGGGAAAATGCAGGAAATTACTTTAGTAGCATTCTCTATTTTCTTCGATTAACCCTTAATAGTTAAGGTCTTTCTACAAGTCCAGAAAATTTTGAGGTATGGGCCTACGGGGTCACCTACTTTGGGCTCCAAGGAACAAAGATGCAAGTTAAGGTCTATACTTCCACCACCATTTCATTTTCCTGCTTTTGTAACCTTAAGTATGAAATAGATAGGCTACTAGCACTTTTCAGATACGACAGTGCATGTAACTGACCAACGGTCTAAGGAATTTCAAAAAAACTACAAATGAAAAGATAAAAATGATATAAACAAGCAGAGCTTCACGATGTTGGTGTTCTAACCGCTCCCGATAATTTTTACATACTACTATTTCAATCACAACTACCCAACAATGTGAATAGCCCCATATAATACATGTTCAATTGAAGCCTTATACTTGTTAAATAATTTACGGAGTACATAGAACAATATTAGTGTAATCCAGCAACCCTATTTTAGAGTTGAGATCATTTGCTTTCCACAATTGTGGCAAACTAGGACTTAGCTAAGATTTCTCCACACTGTAGTGCTATGGATGTTGATTATGATAGGAAGTGCACTTGTTGACATGGTGGCACACTAGCACTCAGCTATACGTCATAAAATGCAACATATATCAATAGCAATTAACAAAATGCATAGAATTTTTCAATAATTTTTTATAATATCTTATATATGTATGAGTCAAACAATCATAAATCTTCAATCAATCAAGAATTAATGATCTCTACAAGTAGTGAAAATAGGTAGTCATCAGAGTGCAGTGCTTTATGTCAATTAAGAAGCCAATTAAGAACAGCATATCCCAGAGGTTATTACGAACAGTAGAATAGAATCATTGAAAATCCAATTCAATTCATTGCAGAAACTAGTTTACGACATATGTGAATAAGAATTGGGAATAGAAACAGTTGTACCTTGTAAGGATCATTAGAGAGCTCATGTCTGATCTCTGATTGCAAGACTTTGAGCAGTTCTAGATCTTGCAAAGCCCTCTTACCCTTTAGCAACAATGTGGTAACCCTCGGCATTAGTGACCTTTGATCCTTATTCTCTGCCACCTGTATTCTTTTTGGCAGCTAACATGAACACACATCCAAAACATAAGATAATATAGGGGCAATGGAAGAAACAGTCAAAATAAAATTCTCTGCAGGTATTTTCTTATTTATATAACAGCAAGAGGAGGGAATCGTGAATGCATTGATTCACATAAACAAAGAACATGGATCCTCTTGACATGATCTGAATATGTTAACAAAACTCCCAAGGAGCTCACTCTATCGAACTATTGCATGCCAAATTGGAAACAAACTGGAATCAATCTCATTCATACGACAAAAAGAAAGGGATCGGAAAAAAAAAATCACACAACAGGCCACCCAAAAGTCAACCCACTCACCACTTATTTAAAATGATAAATTGCAAGGTTTTTCACATACATTTAATCTATCTGATCAATACTAAAGACCAATCTCACCATTTACCAATTTATAAAGCTTCGAATCATGTGACTTCAAAGGGAAGATCTAACCTCATAAAAGTATCAATTGCAGTGAAATTGTTGCGTTCCTCAAAAATCCCTAATTTGATATCAAAAATACTAATCCAATCAATCTGTTCGTGCAATTCTAAGCTCTGTGTGTGCGTTTTGTGACTAAAAGAACGAAAAAAGAGATATAAGAAGTGAAATCCATAGAGGTGGTACCTGCTGCTGTGCCGGCGAGAAGAAGGCCGCCGGTGGTGACGAGGAATGAAGACTTGTTGAAAACGAAAGAATGCGGGGCAAAAATGGAAATATGGGAAGATTTGTCTAATTCCGATTCAAGATGGTGAAAATAAATCTTCATAAAAAAAGATTACATAAAGATTAAAAAATATATATTTATTTATACTAAAAATGTACTTACAACGAGATATATCTTAATTTTAATGTTTTGTTTTATATTTTGGCTTTATCAAAGTTATAATGCGATTTCATGTGCTTTTGAGAAAAAAGAAAATGTTTTCATTTTTGAATGAAATATGAATTTAAAAATATTATAAAATTTTAAAAAAAATAAACAATAATAGTATCGAATTAATTATTTAAAAGTTTTTTTTTATATAATTTCTTTAATTTAATTTTGTATTATAATTTAATGAAGTCTAAAACAAACAATTTATTTTTGGTTTTAATAAAATATTTTTTTTTAAAATAGTAATTAAATATTTTGTTAGAACTTATTATCTTAATTATACATATTCAAAATGATGTTTATCAAGTATTTTATTATGTTTATCAACAATTAGTTATACGAATTTAAACCTGGAGCTTTAATAAGATGTATTTATGCACATTCTACTTGTAATCTTAAATTTTAAGTAATATGTATCAATAAACAATATTTTATACATAAAAAATTGTTTTTAAAAGATTTTTTCAAATACTTTATAACATAATATAGATTTTTAGTATGGTATCAATTATATTATTTATGCTTGTTTTTAAAACATAAATTATGAATGACGTAATCAAATTCTTCTCTCATATTTTCCCCTTAAGTTGGCATATAGGGGCTGTTTGACAGTTGTTGAATGGTTTAGTGCAAAATGATTAAGTAGTCAGAATGATTAAGAGGCTCTTATGATATAGTGCAAAATAAAATATAATTGTTCGATAATTGTTTACAATGGAATTAGGGTGTTGAATGGTTAAGGGAGACTTATGATACAAAATCATTCAGAGGGTTTTAGAACCATTAAAAGGCAGACTTTTTTTTTGCCAAACAAGATTCACCTCTTAAATATTCAGAGACTGCCTCTTAATGTAACTATTAGAGTTGGTTCATCTGAACCACAACACTTTATTTACATATTTCGTTATAGAAGAGATATTTTGGTCATTTTAATGATTTTTTTTATCTTGTACCCAATCAAAATCCCAATGGATTAAAATCATAAAATCGATTAAAAAATGTGTTTCTACATATTTTTTTTTTAAAGTCATAAGAGGAAGGGACCATAGTATATGCGTCTTTGCAAACCAAAATTGGAGATGGCTAAAGCACGGTCTTAGGTTGGACCTGGACAAGCCTAAATCGATCCCGTTCCAAGATTTTTCTATTGTAACCGGACCAGCCTCAAATTGGTCCCAACTTTTTTTTCTTCCAAAAATCAATTTGAACATATAAAAATTCGTATTTGAAAATTGTTTTTGGACAATATTTAAAATCTTTAATTGAGTCATTAAAATACATTTTAAATCTTTTTTCTACAAAAATATCATACATGTTTTTATAATTACGATTTTTAAAATTTAGTATTGAAACACTTAGAAAAAACTTCAAAAAGAACTTTAAAAACTATGAATTTTTTTGAAGTTTTTTGGTAACCGAACTCATGTCGTCGATCCATAATTAGTCCTTATTGGTCCCAATCGGTCCTCATCCAGTCCTAAGCTGATCTCAGTCCCAGGCCAGGTCGTGTCATGTCTATCTCTAACCACAATAATCATTTCGTAATTTTGAAACTATATGAACAAAAAGTGTTATTTCCAACAAACAACATGGACCAAATTTGTAGATTACTCTTTATTTTAACTAATTTGATTAAAGTTTAATAAAAAGATATTTGCAATTCATATGATTAGGAGGGCATGATCACTATTTAGACATAATTGACAATTCATTTGTAAATTTGTGTAATCAAACAAAGTAAAAAATAGATATACATACGTGTATATATATATACATGTAAAAGGAGTGTATGAGAAGACAAGTTATGATGAGAAGTGTAAAAAGATATATGAAGTCTTGATTACTTTTACTCTCATGCTCACTCATAAACGGCGTTTCAGAAGATAATTTATCAGAGTGCATCTCATTATTGTTGACATTTAGTTAGGATTGATCTTGATGCATCTCGCTTTCCATCATTTTTTTTTTTCTTAGCGGAATCTAACCGAATATATATATATATATATATATAGAGAGAGAGAGAGAGAGAGAGAGTTGTGAGTTATTATGCAACCATTTACATTTGTACAACTAATACAACTCAATCTCAACCATCAATTTAATTTGTTGGATATGTGATTTCATAAAAGTTTAGAGTATTTTCTAATATAAAGTATTGATCATAATTAATGAACTTTAGTTATCTTTCATAAATATTCAAATCATAATAAATGAACTCTCACCATTTCTATAAATATCTTAATTGATTAGATTACATTGGTTGTATAAACGTTTAAAACATTATATATATATATATATATATATATATATATATGTTAATCAAATTTGCATGTAAAAGTGTAGGCATGTATTTTGTTAGGAGTGGATAAAAAACCCTGACCATTATGTAAAAACTAATATTTAAAACAATGTTAATTGATGAATTTATAAGAAGACACATGAATGCAAGATTTCGGTTATGCCCCCTATTTATGCTAAATTAATTACAACATAATTTATAGTATATAGATTATTTAATTGTTATAATTTGAAAGTTTATGATTTTGCAACCAAATTGAGTTCCAATCTATTTTTTTAAATGGAGAAAAAAAATCTCAATATTTAAGGCAGTTTATGACAACTTTTTTTCTTTAAAACCAGATATTATTATTCGATGAATATATTTAGATTTTATTATAGGGATAAATAATCCTACCAATAATAGGTACGACCTTATTTTTGAATCCGGACATCATCCACCTGTCTTTGAAATATCACAATTTTCTCCTCCAACAATGACATGAGAGTTACATCATTAAGGGACTGTTTGGTAATTGCTGAATGATTTGGTGCAAAATGATTAAGAGACTCTCATGATATAGTACAAAATGAAATATAATTGTTTGGTAATTGTTTATAATGAAATTAGGGCGTTGAATGGTTAAGGGATGCCTATGATACAAAATCATTCAGAGGGTTTTAGAACCATTTACTTCTTAACGATTCAGATACTGCCTTTTAATTGGACTATTAAGAGGTAAACAAACAACCCCTAAGTCGTTGGATTTTAACGGTATCCCAGGTATCATTAAGTACCATGCTAATGTTGGAGGACTATTATGTGAACTATTGAAAATTTGAGGGACTTAGAATGGACTTTCAAAAATTTATGGGTTCATATCGAATATTCACTTATATCTCCTTCATAAACCCTAACAGTGGCAATCCATTGAACCCTAATCGTCTCCTAGAACCATGCTTTATCCCAACCCTCCACCCTGCTTTCAATCTTTCAATGGAGTTCGTTGAGTATGAGCCAGAATACATCCCAGAAGCCGTAATGAATTACTATTCATGTGGCGTTCAAGTAGGCAGAAGCAAAACTAACAAAGATTTGATATTGAAAGCCAAAAAGCATCTCTCTGCAATTGGTTGGTCTTTCTTCTACATCTGTAAGAAACCCGGCCGTCGAGAACTCCGGTACCGTTCTCCGGCGGGTAAAACTTATTGTTCTCTTCGATCAGCATGTCAAGATCACATTGACCACCATCAAGATGATCATGATCTTGATTCGTGTTGTTCCAAGACTGAAAGCTTTACGGAAAAGAAAACGAAATTAGAGAAGAACGATGAGTTCTTGAGAACGAGTCGGCCCCAGAAAAGGATTCAAATTGAAGATGATCATGATCTTGATTTGGGTTGTTCCAAGACTGAAATCTTTACGGAAAAGAAAACCAAAGTAGAGAAACACGACGATTTGAGTAACAGTCTGCCCCAGAAAAGGATTCGAATTCGAGATGATCATGATCTTGGATCAGGTAGTTCCCAGATTGAAATATTTACGGAGCAGAAAACTCATCGGCCCCGGAAAAGGATTCGAATTCAAGATGTGGAAGCCTCTTATTTCGATCGAAAAAGAGAAGAATCTGGTGTGGATAGTAATGACGATGTGGGTATCGTCGAAGATGACAAAAGTGCTGGTTTTCTGAGTGATCGGCCTGGAAAAAAGATTAAGCGATTGATGGAATATTCCGGCAAGAAAAAGAATGAGTTTAAGCCCAAGAAACAGATACGAAAGATGGCAGATTTGTCTACTCGCAGGAGGTGCGTACTTTCGATGCTAATCGAACGTAAGATCGTGTTCCAGGGTTCGAAAGTGGCGTATCGTAGCAGAAAAGACGGTCGAGTGATGGCGGAAGGGCGAGCTTACGAAGATGGTATTCAGTGTGATTGTTGTGGTGAGTTCTTTTTGCTAAGTAAATTCGAAGCTCATGCTGGAAGTACATATCGTAGACCAGCAGCCAACATATTTTTAGACGATGGAAGGTCTCTTCTCGATTGCCAAACTCAGTTAACACACGAAAACGAACCAAAATCAACAAAATCGTGTGATCGTGAGACCGGCCAAGATGATTTCTGCTCGTTCTGCAACGATGGTGGCGAATTGTTGTTATGCGATTCATGTACATCTTCTTTCCACGCATCTTGCATTGGATTGAATGGAGTTCCTGATTCAGATTACTGGTTTTGCCCTTCTTGTTGTTGTCAGATTTGTCTTGAAGATCAGATTAGTTTATTCACTAATGAAGATAGCCAGATTAAGTGTAAACAATGCGCGCACTACTTCCATACTGATTGCCTGAGAAAAAAAGGGGTTTTGGTCACTTCTGATACTGTTAACTGGTTCTGTTCGGAGAAATGTGAACGGATATTTTCCGGCCTAATAGGGATCGCCGGAAAATCGATTTCGTCAACTGTGGCTAACCTGAGTTGGAGCTTACTGAAGCTTGATAACGATGAACACGACAAGAATTTATGTACAGAAACTTACAGCAAACTGAACGTTGCGTTAAACGTGATGCATGAATGTTTCAAACCCTTGAAACATCCGAGGTCCGATGGTGATGTGGTCGAACATGTCATCTTTAGTAGATCTTCAGAAAGGTCGAATTTTAATGGGTTTTTTACGGCGGTACTGGAGAGAGATGAAGAGATGATTACGGTGGTTGCAGTGCGGGTTCACGGTTGTAAAGCGGCAGAGATTCCACTTGTTGCCACAAGATTCCGGTACCGGAAAATGGGGATGTGCCGGATTTTGATGGATGAGATCGAAAGGATAATGAAAGAGTTGGGAGTGGAGAGGCTTGTTTTGCCGGCGGTTCCCGAAATGGTGAGGACTTGGAAGGAATCGTTTGGGTTCAAAGTGATGGATGAAATGGAACGATTAAAACTCATTGATTGCAAGTTTCTTGATTTTCCGGGAACGATAAAATGTCAAAAAATCCTCGAGAAAATGTGAATATGTTAATTATAGTTGGTTTTTTTGGATAATCATATTTGATTCGATTAATTAATACTTAATGATTGATTGTTATAGAAAGAGTCTTGAAATTATGTGTTGATGATTCTTTTGAAATTAGTATGATATTTTGTTAACGTTTTTCATTAGAATTTTATTAAACTATAAAGCTACTTGCACAATGCAACGAGATACGTCTTAATTTTAATGTTTTGTTTTTTTGTCGAGGTCGATGTTATAATACAGTTTTATGTGATTTTAAGAAAACGATAATGTTTTTATTTTTGAATATCACTACTAGAAAACCAGGTATCAGCGACGACTATCAACGAGGGAATTTTTCCCTCGCAGATCAGCGAGGGATCAGCGAGGGAAATGA
>NW_020201886.1:36876-38459 GCF_001531365.2 Cynara cardunculus var. scolymus
TAATTATATTTTAGAAATTTTATATTTAAAATGAGATGTTTATCCTCTATTTAATTATGTTTATCTGTAGTTAGTTACACGAATTCAAATAAAAAGTTTTAATCAATTGTATTTATACACAATTATTTGTAATCTTAAATTTTAAATAATATTAATCGATAAACAGTAGTTAATTAAATACCAAAAAGGACCATGTAACCCTTCATTAATAGACGGCTATGTCTAGAAATCTTTTACTATTATTCCATTCTTAATTTAATTAGGAAATATCTTTTATGTCTATAATTTAAATAATATCTCTTGAAAATATTGTTTTTTAAATTATGAAATCCTAAACATATCATATCATTTTAAAATATATTACTCAAAATAATAATTTAATGAAAATATCAACCAAATGAAACACTTTAAAGGTCGGACCAAACTGGAAACACAAATCAAACTACAACAAAATTTATGATACTTCGTGTGGCGACGTGGGGGTGAAAAATAGTTGCGTTTAGATTGTCCAAGTAGCGAAAACTTATTTTTTTTCATGTTTAATATGGCATGAAACATGACAAGAATTCATTGTTTTACATTTTACATGATATAAGACATGAACAAGGCGGGACAAAAAATATTTTTTTGTTGATGGGATAAACTAAAGAGGTGTTTGAGATTGCTTATTTAAACACTACCTCAAAATGTCACTTAGGCAACAAATGAAAAATGTTGCCTAAGAGGGGTTTATATCACTACAAATGAAGAGAATCAAGGGTCTTCAGTCGATGATCTTTCGCTGATAGTCCATCGGTCAAAAGCTCGTAGGTAATGATATCAGCAAAGGATCAACGACGGAAATCAGCGACGGATTTGCGAAGGTTACTTTCAGCGACGGATCAGTAAGGGTTCTTTCAGCAACAGATCAACGAGGAAACTTTCAGCGACAGATCAGCGAAAGAACTTTTAGCGACGAATCAGCGAGGGAACTTTTAACAACGGATCAACGAGGGACAGGGAGGGACTTTCAGTGACGGATGTTCCCTCGCTAATGTTTATTAATCTAAAAATAAATTTTTATAATCACGTAATTCCTGTATTTATTTATACAGAACCTGGTGATAATATAACAAACCAAAACTGTGAACAAACTAAAATTAACTAATTCAAGACGATTTAAAATATACAATTCATACAATTTAAAATATCCAATTCAAACAATTTAATGTTCAAATTCATACAATCTAACTATCAGGAGGTGGGAGAGGGGGAAAACATATCCTGACTACCGTATAAATGTAGCAAAATGCTCCGATAAGTGGCTTGTTCGGCTAATGCAGCAGCTTGTTTGGCTTGTTCGGCCTACAAATCTGCCACCTTCTTCCGTTCGTCCTCCATCTCGGCCAAATGGCGTTCATCTCACACACGCGCCTCATCCTCTACCCTTGCCAACTTCTCTCTCAACTCCGCTACCTGTAAATATTTAATATTCGACAAAGTCAGTAATTTTTTCGCAATGAAAGTGTTAGTCCCGAAGGGTAAGGCAATAAACAGAAAGTAATTGTAGAAGGGGGGTTGAATACAATTACACAGATTTTTTT
>NW_020201886.1:42934-44780 GCF_001531365.2 Cynara cardunculus var. scolymus
TCATAAAAATTTGCAGTGTCGGCCGGCATACATGACCCAAGTTTATCAGCAATCAGCATGGATAGAAAGCGAATAAAAGGCACGGTAGAGCTTTTGGCACTACCCATCTTCTTGATCAATTCCCCAAACAGATAACCAGCAAAATCAATTTTTCTTTGAAAAATCAATGCATGAGCTAACTGGGTAACACTAGAGGGTGACTGGTCCATCCCTCCAGTTTTGGAACTCATGCATTGAATAAGATGTGAAAAAAAGAAATTCCAGACACCACCCATATTTTTCCTATATAAAGTGCTTTGTTTGAGCAAAGCAGGATCTTGCACATAGCCCATTGTGGTAGCAACAATGTGAAGATTATCAACAGAGATAATCTCATCATAAGAAGAGTAAGTGGGAAGCTCTAACACTCGTCTTAAATCATCAGCAGTAAAAGATATATCATTGGGAGACAAGACGGAGGCATGCACAGATTTAGTGGAAGCATCATAGATACATGTAGCCCAAAATGCACGAAGCAAAGATTTACTCATCTTAGGAGAAAACGTAAGAGCTTTGAAAAGAGGACACTTACGAAGAAATTTGATTATGATGAATAAATCTGGATACTTTTCGTTGTGATCCAACAATGCCACAAAGTTGCATGGAGAAAAAGTAACATCATCAGCAGTAAGGGATTTCTTAACCYTTGGAGCTTTGGAGGGAGTCCCAACTTTAGAAGCCATGGTTGAATGAAGCTTGAAAAACACACAGTAAAATCTTTAGAGAAGAAAGGTGGAGGTTTTGTTAAAGAGATGAGAGATGGAGATGGGTTAGAGAAGATGAGAGATGGAGGGGTTTTAAATAAGAAGGAAGGGAAATATATGTTGGGTAAAATAAGGGTTTGTATGGGGAAGGTAAAAAGTGAAAGGAAATAGGGGTGTGGGTCTTAGGTGGGGATGGGGTGTAAGAGATGTGATGGGGGAAAAGTGTAAGGGTTGAATAAAAAAGTATGTTGGTGAATGGGGGACCAACTAAGGGAGATCGGTTTGGGGGGGGGGGTAGGAGGCCGAATGGTTTGTGAGGAGAAGAAAAAGAAAAAAAATTGGTGGGAGCCGAATGAAGGGAAGCCGAAGGGTAGGGGATGGCTAAAGTGTGATCGGGGTGTGTGTGGTGTGTGTGTACGGTTGGAGAAGAAAATCGGTGTGAGGGAAGGCCGAATTGGGAGAAGCCGAGGGATAGGTGTTCGAATAGAATAGGTGTTCGGCGTGGTTAGGTAAAGGGCTTGGAGATTTGTAGGTGGGGTTTGGTGGAGGCCGAATAGGAGAGGGGGTTCTAGGGTAGGAGGCCGAATGGTGTTTGAGCCGAATGATAGGAGGCCGACTGGTTGAGGAGTTTCGGCTTATGGATTAGAAAAGTGGTCGGCTAGAGTTTATAATCGAAGGGGGTGAGTGTGATGGAAGCCGAAGAGAGGTATTTATAAAGAGGGAGAGGGATTCTAGGGTTTAGAAAAAGAGAGAGAGATGGGCCGAAGGGATGGGCCAAAAGGGTGTGGGCCGCGAGAGAGAGAGGAGGTGGAATCAGCTTAGGGAGGGATTGGAAAGGGGAAGCCGATGAGGAAGCCGAAAGTGAGTGAAGGAGGAGATCGGCTTGGTCAAGAAGCCGAATGGGGGTTATGCATATGGAGAAGCCGATTAGGTGTAGAGAGAGGCCGAACAAAACGTTGGTTGGGAGGCCGATGAGGTGTGGTGAGAGGAAGGGTAGACCGAAAGGGGAGTGGTTTTGGTGAGGGAGAAGCCGATCTAGAGGGTGAGGGAGAGGCCGAAAGATGTGGGGGTTGTGGATGGGAATCGGCTTATAGTGTAGGCCG
>NW_020201886.1:44990-46663 GCF_001531365.2 Cynara cardunculus var. scolymus
GGGGGGGGGGGGGGGGTAGGAGGCCGAATGGTTTGAGTCGAATGGTAGGAGGCCGACTGGTTGAGGAGTTTCGGCTTATGGATTAGAAAAGTGGTCGGCTAGAGTTTATAATCGAAGGAGGTGAGTGTGAGGAAGGTTGAGGGTGGTGCGCGAGCAAGAGGGAGCGGTAGAGGTGTGAGGAATATAGGGGAGGCCGATGAGAGGTATTTATAAAGAGGGAGAGGGGTTCTAGGGTTTAGAAAAAGAGAAGGTGGGTGGGCCGAAGGTATGGGCCAAAGAGAGTGGGCCGAAGGTATGGGAGGTGAAATCGGTGGGTGGGCGTTCGGCTTACGGTCGAAAGGGGAGGGATTGGCTTGAGGGAGAAATCGGTGGGTGGGTGTTTAGGTTGAAGGAAGCCGAATGTAAAGAGAGCGGAATCAGGGAGATGTGGAATGTGTGGTTTGTAAGCGGCTTGGGAGAGGAAGAGGGGAAACCGATTGGGATCGGTGTGGGGGGCAACAGGGAGAATCGGCTTGGGAGCAGGCCGATTGGTGAGGAGATAGGAAGCCGAATAGGAGAAGTCGATGGATAGGTGGGAGTCGGTGAGGGTTCTTGGGTCGGCTTAAGGGGGAAGGTCGAATGGAGATGGGAGTGGCCGAAGATGAGAGATGTGTGTGGGAGTGTTCGGTGTGAGCCGAAAGGAGAATTGAGAGAGGGTTAGGCTAGGTGTGTGTGTTCGGCTTGAGGAGGGGTAGGCCGAGCGAAAGAAGGGAGCAAAATCGAATGTGGGGGGCGGGGGCGATCGGTTTGGGGATTTAGAAGGCATATTGGGGTAGCAAGCCGAAGGAGAGAGAGAGGCAAGCCATGATCGGCTTGAGGGGGGCGGAGGCGATCGGTTTGGGGATTTAGAGGAAGCCGAAGGTGGAGGCAGAAGAGGAGATAGGGATGAGAAGAAAGAGGAGTGGGAGTCGGCTTGGGGGACAAGCCGATCTAGAGGAAGAAAACCGAAGGGAGGGGTGAGATTGGTTGGGCCCAAAGATGAGGCCCAATTAACACAAACAAACCAAAATAAAACCCTACATTTAGCAAAACCTTTTATCCTTTTTTTTTCGTTTTAAATAATKAAATGTTTCAAACATAAAGAAAATTAAAAAAAATACTAAAAATCATTTTTAAATATAAACCTAACGTTGAAATTAATTTGCAAACATATAAGGAATTTTTTTTTTTTGAAATATAAAATAAAATTAAAAAAAATACTAATCAATTTTTTAAAAATACGAATTTTTTTAAGTAAATCATACAGAGACTTTTTAGAAAAAAAAGAAATTGATTTTTAAGAAAAAATACACAAGTGTAAAACCCATCATTTTCAAAAAAAATCAATATTTTAGAAAAAGAAAGAAGGCATATTCACACAGATATCAGACTATTTTTGAGCAAACGACACAATAACATTTTTAGAGAAAACACAACTCAAATGACATTCAGTTTCAAGGGGGTGCCATAGGGGTTTTCATGGAAGAACACTCATTAAAATCAAATTTCTTTAAAAGATCTTTAACATATTTGCTTTGATTTATAAAGATTCCTTTATCGGATTGCTTAACTTGCAAACCCAAGAAAAATGTGAGTTCACCCATCAAACTCATTTCATATTTGCTTTGCATGAGTTTTGAAAACTTTCTACACAT
>NW_020201887.1:0-1233 GCF_001531365.2 Cynara cardunculus var. scolymus
GGGTATTTGCAAAATATTTAGACTTAAACTAGAGGTGTGGAAAGTTATGATAATTGGTTTCACTGGGTCTATGAACATGAGATTATGTTATAGCTGAACCTATTATGAGAAAGATAGATTATATATGACTGATATAATCTAAGTTATGGATAGACATGAGGATAAATGTGTTATTATGTTATGATTATGAGAATAATCATGTGTGTTTAAATGTGATAGAAAAAGTTATATACTGAGAAATGGCAGATAATCCCAATCAATCAGAAAGAACCTCTACTGGTTATAGAAGAGGTCGGGGAAGAAGAAATGTAACACAAGGAGAGGACCCGGAAAATGTGTTGACGATAGAAACGTGAAATCGTAGTAGGGGTCGAGGAAGAGGTAGAGGTACTAGACAAGAACAAGAACTGTCAGCTCAAGAAAGTTCAATGTCTGGTCATGAAAGAGGAAGTGCAAGCGGTGGACACAATGTTCCTGATCCCGGATTTATTACCCAAGAAATGTTGGCAACAGAGTTGGGAAAATTCCAAGAAAGTTTGGTGAATTTGTTGGGATGTACAACCCAAAATAATCCAGAAATGGTAAGAAATCCCGATTATCAGGAGGAAGCCGAAACTATTACACCGGTAACTGATACATCTGTACCCCTTACTTCATCCTCGGTACAAAAAGGAGGAGATATCAAAATGTTTCTTGCTTGTAAACCTCCCAAGTTTTCTAGTGAGTGTGATCCTGTTAAAGTTATGTGTTGGCTTAAGGAGATAGAGCTGAGTCTGCAAATCAGTAAAAGTGCAGAAGAGGACAAAGTCATGTTTGTTGTATCTCGTTTGAGATCAAGTGCTTTATACCGGTGGGAAGTTCTTTCAAGTTCAGATCCAAATATTCTAAAAACCATGTTGTGGGAAGAATTTGTGGTTAAGTTTAAAATGCAGTATTGTCCTGAAGCTGCAGTAAGAAAGTTGGAAGATGATTTCCTTCATCTTGAAAAAGGAAACATTTCAGTCTGCCAGTATACAGAAGTTTTTATGGAACAATCTAGGTTTGCTGAAGCCTATATTATATCTGAAAACAGTAAAGTGAGAAAGTATATCTGGGGGTTGGAGTCGAATCTTCGAAAATATGTGATATCCAGAAATCCGATAATTCAAGCGGCAGTTGATGCAGCTAAAATACTAGAACAAGATATTAATCGACAACCACAAGAAAAGGTTGGAGAGAAGAGAAAAGGGGAAG
>NW_020201887.1:2149-4339 GCF_001531365.2 Cynara cardunculus var. scolymus
CCAGTCGTAAGGGAATTTCCTGAAGTATTTCCAGAAGATTTGATAAGTCTACCTCCAGACCGAATGATAGAATTTCAGATCGAATTACTTCTTGGAGCAACACCTGTTGCACGTGCACCATATAGATTAGCTCCTTCTGAGTTAAAGGAGTTAATGTCTCAATTGAAAGAATTATTGGATAAAAGTTTTATCCGACAAGTACTTCCCCGTGGGGTGCGCCGGTGCTTTTTGTGAAAAAGAAGGATGGATCAATGAGAATATGCATTGATTACCGGGAACTAAATAAATTGACAATCAAAAATAAGTATCCTCTCCCAAGAATTGATGATTTGTTTGATCAATTGGTTAGGGCTACTTATTTTTCAAAGATTGATTTACGGTCCGGTTATCACCAGTTGAAGATTCGGAATGAAGATGTGTCGAAAATAGCATTCCGTACACATTATGGTCATTATAAATTCCTGGTTATGCCATTTGGACTCACAAATGCGCCTGCAGCCTTTATGGACATGATGAACAGGGTGTGTCGTCCCTATCTTGATAAATTTGTGATCGTTTTCATTGATGATATTCTGATATATTCTCGGTTGGAAGAAGAACATGCACATCATTTAAGATTACTTCTGGAATTATTGAAACAAGAGAAACTGTATGCCAAGATGTCAAAGTGTGAATTTTGGCTGCGAAAGGTTCAGTTTTTGGGGCATGTTATCTCAAAAGAAGGGATTAAAGTAGATCCACTCAAGATTGAAGCTATTGAAAAATGGGAAGCTCCAAAGACTCCAACTGAAGTCAGAAGTTTTCTTGGATTGACTAGGTATTATCGTAAGTTTATACAGGATTTCTCTCGTATAGCTACTCCATTAACGAAGCTAACCAAGAAGAATGTGAAATATGAGTGGGATGAAGCACAAGCTCAGGATTTTCAGATATTGAAGGATAAGTTATGCAGTGCACCAATTCTATCTTTACCAGATGAAATGGAAGATTTTGTAGTTTATAGTGACCCATCAAAGATGGGTTTGTGTTGTGTACTAATGCAACGTGGAAAGGTAATAGCTTATGCTTCTAGACAGTTAAAAGATCATGAAAGGCAGTATCCTACTCACGATATGGAATTGGCGGCAATAGTATTTGCTTTGAAGATATGGAGGCATTATTTTGTATGGAACGAAATGTCAAATCTTCACAGATCATAAGAGCTTGCAACATCTGTTCCATCAGAAAGATCTGAATATGCGTCAGAGAAGATGGTTGGAATTGATAAGTGATTATGATTGCGAAATTTTGTATCATCCAGGAAAAGCAAATGTAGTAGCCGATGCATTAAGTCAACAAGAGAAAAGTGGAACTATCAAAGCTACAATTTTACGAGTTGAGTTGCTACCAAGTATTTAGGAAGAATTGCAAGGATTTCAGTATGAGGCAATGAAGAAGGATAAGATTAAACAGGAAAGATTGGGCGGATTAATATCTGATTTGGTGAAAGATGACAGAGACTTCTGGAAATTCCAGAACAAAATTTGGGTACCATGATATGGTGATCTTAGAAACCGTATTTTGGGTGAGGCTCATAAGTCACGTTTTGCAATACATCCAGGTACAAATAAAATGTATCGGGATTTGAAGCAACATTATTGGTGGCCAGGTATGAAGAAAGATATTGCTAAACATGTTGAGCAATGCCTGAAATGTCTCCAAGTAAAGATTGAATACCAGCGTCCTTGTGGTAAGTTATAATCTTTAGAAATTCCAGTATGGAAGTGTGTTAGCTTTTTTCTGAAGCTAATGATAACCTTGAAAAAGTTTTATTAAGCAATCGGGGGCTAGAAGATGAACTGAAGAAGGTTCTGAGCCAAAACGTCTAAAGTCTAGAAGACCAGCCTCTGCGTTGAAGAGTCCCGGACAACCAGAGCTTCTTTCAGAGACTACAAAGCTTCTGTGAAGACCAGAGCCTCTGTGAGGTTTTGTGCGGACAAGTGTTCTTGGACCACAAGTCCTTTGGACCAGAGCTCCTCTGATAAGACCAGAGCTTCTGTGCGTGCTGACAGAGCCTCTGGTAGTGCTAACAGAGCCTCTGTCTGTTTCAATAAGAGACTTTCTGGCTGTGCTGTCATCTGTTATCTTTTAGATGACTATCTTCAGATTCCTTATTCTGGATAAGGCTATTCCTGTTCTGGATAGCGTCAA